>NW_028135097.1:0-124000 GCF_964662115.1 Mustela nivalis
ACCATATGATAACTGTCTTTCTCTTCTTGATGTATTTCACTTAGCATAATCTCCTCCAGTTCCAGCCATGTCAATGCAAATGGTAAGTATTCATCATTTCTGATGGCTGAGTAATATTCCATTGTATATATGAACCACATATTCTTCTTCTTTTTTTAAAGGATTTTGTTTATTTATTTGACACAGAGAGAGAGAGACAACTATCACAAATAGGCAGAGAGGCAGGCAGCCATAGGAGGGGAAGCAGCTCCCCACTGTGTAGAAAGCTTTATGCATGCTCGATCCCAGGAACCTGAGATCTTGACCTGAGCCACAGGCAGAGGCTTAACACACTGAGTCACCCAGGGTCCCCTGAACCACATCTTCTTTATACATTAATCTGTTGAAGGACATCTCTGCTCCTTCCACAGTTTGGCTATTGTGGACATTGCTGCTAGAAACACTGGGGTGCATGTGCCTCTTCATTTTACCAAATCCATATGGTAGATACCCAGGAGTGCAATTGGTGGGTCATAGGATAGCTTTATTTTTAATGTCTTGAGGAAACTCCATGCTGTTTTTCAGAGTGAGTGTACCAGCTTGCGTTCCAACCAACAGTGTAGGAGGGTTCCCTCTTACACTGTTGTGTAATATGTTTCACATCCTCATCAACATTGGTTGTTCCCTGTCTTTTAATTTTTGACATTCTAACAGGTGTAAGGTGGTGTCTCATTGTGGTTTTGATTTTTATTTCCCTGATTGCAAGGCATGTGGAGAATGTTTTCATGTGTCTGTTAGTCATCTGTATGTCTTTTTGGAGAAGTGTCTTTTTAGGTCTTCTGACCATTTCTTGAGTGGACTCTTTGTTCTTTGGGGTGTTGAGTTTGAGAAATTCTGTGTAAATCTTGGATACCAGATCTTTACCTCTAATAGCATTTGCAAATATCTACTCCCATTTTACAGGTTGCCGTTTAGTTTTTTTTTTTTTAATATAATTTTTTATTTTTTATAAACATATATTTTTATCCCCAGGGGTACAGGTCTGTGAATCACCAGGTTTACACACTTCACAGCACTCACCAAAACACATACCCTCCCCAATGTCCATAATACCACCCCCTTCTCCCAAACCCCCTCCCCCCAGCAACCCTCAGTTTGTTTTGTGAGATTAAGAGTCACTTATGGTTTGTCTCCCTCCCAATCCCATCTCCTTTCATTTATTCTTCTCGTACCCACTTAAGCCCCCATGTTGCATCACCACTTCCTCATATCAGGGAGATCATATGATAGTTGTCTTTCTCTGCTTGACTTATTTCGCTAAGCATGATACGCTCTAGTTCCATCCATGTTGTCGCAAATGGCAAGATTTCATTTCTTTTGATGGCTGCATAGTATTCCATTGTGTATATATACCACATCTTCTTGATCCATTCATCTGTTGATGGACATCTAGGTTCTTTCCATAGTTTGGCTATTGTGGACATTGCTGCTATAAACATTCGAGTACACGTGCCCCTTTGGATCACTACGTTTGTATCTTTAGGGTAAATACCCAATAGTGCAATTGCTGGGTCATAGGGCAGTTCTATTTTCAACATTTTGAGGAACCTCCATGCTGTTTTCCAGAGAGGTTGCACCAGCTTGCATTCCCACCAACAGTGTAGGAGGGTTCCCCTTTCTCCGCATCCTCACCAGCATCTGTCATTTCCTGACTTGTTGATTTTAGCCATTCTGACTGGTGTGAGGTGATATCTCATTGTGGTTTTGATTTGTATTTCCCTGATGCCGAGTGATATGGAGCACTTTTTCATGTGTCTGTTGGCCATCTGGATGTCTTCTTTGGAGAAATGTCTGTTCATGTCCTCTGCCCATTTCTTGATTGGATTATTTGTTCTTTGGGTGTTGAGTTTGCTAAGTTCTTTATAGATTCTGGACACTAGTCCTTTATCTGATATGTCGTTTGCAAATATCTTCTCCCATTCTGTCAGTTGTCTTTTGATTTTGTTAACTGTTTCCTTTGCTGTGCAAAAGCTTTTGATCTTGATGAAATCCCAATAGTTCATTTTTGCCCTTGCTTCCCTTGCCTTTTGCGTTGTTCCTAGGAAGATGTTGCTGAGGCTGAGGTCGAAGAGGTTGCTGCCTGTGTTCTCCTCAAGGATTTTGATGGATTCCTTTTGCACATTGAGGTCCTTCATCCATTTTGAGTCTATTTTCGTGTGTGGTGTAAGGAAATGGTCCAATTTCATTTTTCTGCATGTGGCTGTCCAATTTTCCCAGCACCATTTATTGAAGAGGCTGTCTTTTTTCCATTGGACATTCTTTCCTGCTTTGTCGAAGATTAGTCGACCATAGATTTGAGGGTCTATTTCTGGGCTCTCTATTCTGTTCCATTGATCTATGGGTCTGTTTTTGTGTCAGTACCATGCTGTCTTGATGATGACAGCTTTGTAATAGAGCTTGAAGTCCTGGATTGTGATGCCACCAACGTTGGCTTTCTTTTTCAATATCCCTTTAGCTATTCGAGGTCTTTTCTGGTTCCATATAAATTTTAGAATTATTTGTTCCATTTCTTTGAAAAAGATGGATGGTACTTTGATAGAAATTGCATTAAATGTGTAGATTGCTTTAGGTAACATAGACATTTTCACAATATTTATTCTTCCAATCCAGGCGCATGGAACATTTTTCCATTTCTTTGTGTCTTCCTCAATTTCTTTCATGAGTACTTTATAGTTTTCTGAGTATAGATTCTGTGTCTCTTTGGTTAGGTTTATTCCTAGGTATCTTATGGTTTTGGGTGCAATTGTAAATGGGATTGACTCCTTAATTTCCCTTTCTTCTGTCTTGCTGTTGGTGTAGAGAAATGCAACTGATTTCTGTGCATTGATTTTATATCCTGACACTTTACTGAATTCCTGTATAAGTTCTAGCAGTTTTGGAGTGGAGTCTTTTGGGTTTTCCACATATAGTATCATATCATCTGCGAAGAGTGATAATTTGACTTCTTCTTTGCCGATTTGGATGCCTTTAATTTCCTTTTGTTGTCTGATTGCTGAGACTAGGACCTCTAGTACTATGTTGAATAGCAGTGGTGATAATGGACATCCCTGCCGTGTTCCTGACCTTAGCGGAAAAGCTTTCAGTTTTTCTCCATTGAGAATGATATTTGCGGTGGGTTTTTCATAGATGGCTTTGATGATATTGAGGTATGTGCCCTCTATCCCTACACTTTGAAGAGTTTTGATCAGGAAGGGATGCTGTACTTTGTCAAATGCTTTTTCAGCATCTATTGAGAGTATCATATGGTTCTTGTTCTTACTTTTATTGATGTGTTGTATCACATTGACTGATTTGCGGATGTTGAACCAACCTTGCAGCCCTGGAATAAATCCCACTTGGTCGTGGTGAATAATCTTTTTAATGTACTGTTGAATCCTATTGGCTAGTATTTTGTTGAGTATTTTCGCATCTGTGTTCATCAAGGATATAGGTCTATAGCTCTTTTTTTTGGTGAGATCCTTGCCTGGTTTTGGGATCAAGGTGATGCTGGCCTCATAAAATGAGTTTGGAAGTTTTCCTTCCATTTCTAATTTTTGGAACAGTTTCAGGAGAATAGGAATTAGTTCTTCTTTAAATGTTTGGTAGAATTCCCCCGGGAAGCCGTCTGGCCCTGGGCTTTTGTTTGTTTGGAGATTTTTAGTGACTGTTTCAATCTCCTTACTGGTTATGGGTCTGTTCAGGCTTTCTATTTCTTCCTGGTTCAGTTGTGGTAGTTTATATGTTTCTAGGAATGCATCCATTTCTTCCAGATTGTCAAATTTATTGCCGTAGAGTTTCCAAGCGTTTCATCTTGATGAAGTACTGAAAGTTTATTTCTGCTTCTGTTTCCCTTGTCTTTAGAGAATTGTCTTGAAAGAAGTTGCTGTGTTGGAAATCGAAGAGGTTGCTGCCTGTGTTCTCTAGGATTTTGGTGTGATACAGGAATTAATCATCTTTCTTTCCTGATTGTATTTGAGACCTCTCTCCTTCTTGGTGAGTCTAGCTAAGGCTTTGTTAGTTTTGTTTATCTTTCCAACAAAGGCAGTTCTTATTTTCATTGATCTTTTGTCTTTTTAGTCATCATTATTGATTTTCACATTCCGTTTTATTACCTTATTCCTACTGATTTGGGATTTGCTTGTTTTTTTTTTTAACACTTCTTTATCATGTAAAATTATAGTGTTTACAGGACAGATTTCTTGTGGACTGACGGGGACCTGAATTTCTATGAACTTCCCCCTTAGAACTAATTTTGCTGTATCCCTTACATTTTTGTAGGTTTTTCTTTTTGTCTCGAGGTACTTTTAAAATTTCTTGATTTCTTCTTTGACTGTTGGTAGTTTATTACCATGTTGTTAAATCTCTACATATTTTTGACTCTCGCATTTTCTTCTTGTGATTGATTTCTAGTTTCATAACATTGAGGTTGGACAATATTTGAATCAGTAGGTGAGGGGAACATTCAGGATAAAGTTTTGTTTACTGGGCTTTTTTTCTGAGGGCAGAGAATGAGCTCCATACAGTGGAAGGTGTTGGGTTGGCAAGTTCCAGGAGTGCAGGAAGAACAATGAAAATGACCGCCGCCAGGTCCCGCCGTCTTCCAGCCTCCACCCCCACTTTCCTTCACCCTTGACTCTCCAGCCAAAAGGATGTATGCCCAGGTCATGTCCCCTTAGGTAACCTGATACCTATGAGGGAAACAGATGAAAGACCCCTGCCAACTCCCTCCCAGTGTGACTTCCCCTACTCTCTTTCTGGAATCAAGGAACTTTGACAGAGGGTACCCACCTCCTCCCGGAGCAACTTTCCTGGTTCCCCTTCTCTTGAGCCCTGAAATTTTGCAGGAGAGTGCCTTTAATAAATCTTGCCTTGCACCCACTTCGCCTGGCGTGTTTCTCTCGCCTATAAAACCTTACATTTGGTGCCCAAAACCCAGGAGGGTTTTGAGAGCCTCCCACCCTGGTGAGGAGGCTCTCTCCTCTCCCTTGCCAGACCTGGACCTGCCTTTCCCAACGCCACTTCTGAAGCCATGGTGAGTTTCCCTGGATTCCGCAACTCTGTCTGAAAAGCCCTGCCCTAATCGCGCCCACGTCAGGGCAGACCCCGCCAGTCACCAGGTGACCTCTGTGACTCTGAGAAGCTGGGAGACATCCTAACCTCTAGGGTATTTGACACAGTTTTTCTGCAACCCAGTGGTGGATAAAGGGATGCCTTCCTCCTGCCCTCAGGTTGTCTGGCAAGGAGTCTTGGGGACCTTGCAATCCAAATTCAACCCTAAAACATCCCGGGCGTGTTTTAGGCCTGTTGGACAATCTTAAAACCCTGGAACTGGGCCAGGACCTGCAAAAATGACGTTACTATACTGTAGCTTGGCCACAATACTGATTAGACAGTCAGACCCAATGGTCTCCAGAAGTCATGTTTAATTATCAGATTTTCATGGACCTAAATAACCTCAATAGACACCAAGGCAGATGGGCCAAGGTCCCTTAAGTTCAGGATTTCTGAACCAGCGCCCTTGTTTACCCGTCCCTCTCCCCACTCCTATCCGAACTTCTGACAAATTTATCCACAGTAAATATGAAACTTTAATCAATGTTTAATAAAGCTCTTGTTATTTGTTAAAATCTGTTACCAAAGAAATGACTAAACGGATGGTTAATTGTCTGTCTCAAAGTTTTAATGGGTAATTGCTGAGATAGCTTTCAAAGTCTTTGGTAACCTGAAAGTTTTAAGTTTTGCTTGGATGACAAATGGGATTAAATCTGTTGGATATTTAGGTCTTTTCCAAAGGGATAAAATGCCAAGTCATGTATTACTGAACATAGCTTTGTGCTTTTGACTTCTTACAGCAAAGAAAATAAGAATATTTAAATCTGTTAGTAAGCATGGCTTGTGCTTAACTGATTCATAAATTGGCATCTAAAGAATTCTGTTATAGCCGTTCATGATTAATAACTGACTAGAGGTTAATAACTAAAGGTGTTTCTAAGAGTACAAAATTCTGCTAAATAAAGGAAGCAACTCTGTGTGTAGGAAAGTAGAAGATATATGAGAAATATTTAAGGAATGGGAGTATATTTTATTGAAAGTGAAAGGAGATAATTTTGTCCTAAGTGAGATGGCTTTTTGAGACAAAACCTGAATGCAAAGGAAAGTTGTAGAAGGTTTGTGAAGGGAAATCATTCAGGAATCCAATGAAAACCCGGCCATGTTTCTTAACCAACTTACTGAGGTGCTGACTCAATACACTTTCCTAGACCTGGCCTCTCCAGCAGGGGCGACTGTTTTAGCTACTCACTTTATTTCTCAGTCAGCCGCCGACATTCAGCAAAAATTAAAGAAAGTGGAGGAGGACCCTCAAACTCCCATTTTTGATCTGGTGAAAATGGCATTTAAAGTCTTTAACTCCCAATAGGAGGCAGAACTTAAGCACCAAGCCAGACTCCAACCGAAGGTCCAACTGCGGACCCAAGCCCTGGTAGCAGCCCTAAGGCCGGGAGGTTCTGGGGGTCAACAGAAGGGAGCACCTAACTGCGTCCCTCTGGGGGCCTGTTTCACGTGTGGAGCCAAGGGATACTGGGCCCGTCAATGCCCCAATCCAAAAATGCCTACTAGGCCGTGCCCTCAATGCCGCATAATGGGCCACTGGATATTGGACTGCCCCAACCTCAGGGTATTCCCGGCGCCTCCACGTGGGGGAGACCCTGAGATGGTAAGTTCTGTCTTCCAACTTCTCCTATTGGATGACTGATGGAGCCCAGTCTCAGACACCCCTCTCACCCATGCCGAGCCCAGGGTCATGCTCCAGGTAGTGGGTAAGTCCCTTTCCTTTCTATTGGACACGGCACATGCTTTCCTGCCTTTTTACTCAGCTCCTAATCATCCCTCCTCGTTGCAGTTATGGGAATTGATGGTACTTCCTCCACTCCAAAGGCCAGCCAACACCTTACCTGCAGCCTGTATGTGTTCCCCTTCTCACACTTCTTCCTCATTATCCCTTACTGCCCTCTTCCCTTACTAGGCAGGGACATCCTCCAGAAACTTCAGGCCACCATTTGTCTCTCTCCCTCTCCCTTGACTTCTGTTCACCTCATCCTTCCTCTACTTCCCGATGACTCGTCCTCTATCCCAGACTGTCTCCCCTCTGTAGACCCACAGATATGGGACATTTCCAGACCTGTAGTAGCAACCCACCAGTGAAGACTCAAGTTTATCAGTGACTGCCTTTGGCAGCAGGGTCTCCTTATTCGCATTAACTCTCCAAGGAACTAGATGTCACTTTCCAGGGATGACAGCACTGCCTCAAGGCCCTAGCAGCAGCCACTTCTCTGACAAAGGAGGCCCTCAAACTTACCTTAGGACAGCCCATCATGGTCTTCTCCCCCCATAGACTGATGGACTGAGTCAGCCACAAATACTTGGCACAGCTCACTCCTTCCCATCTCCAAGTTTACCACCTGCTGTTCATAGAAAACCCCCAGGTCACACTCTGTCTCCCTTCGCCTAAATCCCACCACTCTCTTGCCGACACCTTCATCTACCCCCACTCCTCTCCACTCCTGTGCTCAACACCTGGAAGAACTCTTTTCCTCCCATCCAGGACATTGGGACCAGCCCCTGACTGAACCCAATCGCACTATGTTCATGGATTTGGGCTCCCTCATAGCTCCATATGGACGGCGATGTGTGACCTATGCAGTGGTCACCCTGGATGCAGTCATATAAGCAACCCCCCTTCCCATTGGGATTACTTCTCAAAAGGCAGAACTCCTGGCTCTTACCAAGGCCCTTCAATTATCTGAGGGCCAACGGGTCACTCTTTATACTGACTCCAAATATGCTCTCCTTATTACCAACACTCACTCTGTCCTCTGTTGAGAAAGGGGATTTCTCACAACCAAGGGAACCCCCATAGTCAAAGGGCCTCTTATTGCCAAACTCCTTGAGGCTCTCAAGTACCCTACTGAGGTGGCTATTGTCCAATGCCATGGCCGTCAGGCCTCCAAAGACCCCATCTCTTTGGGGAACAACAAGGCTGACTCTGTTGCCTGACAGATGGCCTTAAACTCCTCTCTAGCCCCTCTCCTGTTTCTCAACACTCCTCACAGTCCCTGTACACTGATGAGGAGACTCGGGCCCCTAAAACATTAGGTGGCAGGTTGGATTACAATGGATGGTATTTTGTCCAGGACAAAATTGCCCACCCAAACAGCCTAATCCACACCCTCTTTACTGACATCCACCAGTCTCTCCACATCGGTCCAAAGGCCCTATACCAATTTCTCCAACCTCTCTTTCACCACCCCCTCCTCCAAAAGACCATTAAGGAGGGACAGAAGGCCTGCTGAACCTGTCCTGCGGTCAATGCCCAGGGCGGCCTCCTCAGACCAGGACCCACCCACCAGCTCCAAGGGCATCAGCCAGGCGAGGACTGGCAACTTGACTTCAATCACATGCCTCGACACAAAACCTTTAGATATCTACTAACTCTTGTGGACACCTTCACAGGCTGGATAGAGGCATTCCCCACCACTAGGGAAACAGCAGAGGTGGTTGCCGCTGTTCTCATTAAGCACATCATTCCGAGGTTTGGACTCCCTTGAACCCTACAATCAGACAATGGACCTGCCTTCATCTCCAGCATCACACAACAGATCTCTGAGAGCCTCAACGTCACCTGGAAACTCCATATCCCCTACCACCTCCAATCTTCGGGTAAGGTCAAGAGGGCCAATGGCCTCCTCAAGGAACAACTCACCAAACGCACTCTTGAAACCTGACTGTCTTGGCCAACCCTTTTCTCACTGCACTCACCCGCCTTAGGGCCTCCCCTAGCCACCCATCAGGTCTCAGTCCCTTTGAGCTCCTGTACAGCAGGCCCTTTCTACTCAATCACAACCTGCCTGCCTCTGCTCCACCTCTCCTATCTTGTATGCCTTATCAGACCCTCTTACAAGCCCTCCTAAGGGCTCATGCAGGTTCAACCATCCTCGCCCCTGACAGCCCGAGTGGAGACTTCCCCAGGCCCTAAATGCTGGGGACCAAGTTCTCCTAGGAGAACTTCACCCAAAGTCCTTAAAGCCCAGGTGAACCAGCCCCCATACTGTTATTCTTACAACTCCCACAGGGGCAAAATTCCTAGGACACCACCCATGCATACACATCTCCTCTCTAAAACCATCCCCACAACAGGATGGCTGGACTTCCCAAACCCTGGGGCCCACATGGTTGCAGATTTCCCGCACCACTTCTTCTCACCCTCCTCCTTCTACACCCCCCCATAGCTGTCCCTCAGGTGACCCTGAATTCAGGTGTTACTTCTCCCTAGTGGAAACTTGGGCACCACAAGGTCTAGTCAGCTGGTCACCACAGATTGCCAGTCTGGAGGGTGCCAGCCCAAGCGGAAATGGCCGTCCTCTCCACCGCCCTCCTGTGACAAAAAAGGGCTGTGTTTCTTCCTCTTGTTATTGGGGTCTCCTTGGTATCTTCCCTAGTGGCCACCTGGCTGGGCACCGGGGCCATAGCTCACTCCATAGGTGCTACCCGAAATTTATCTGAACAGCTCTGAACAGCCATGGAAGTCTCAGCTGAGTCCTTGGCATCTCTACAATGACAGATTACTTCAGTGGCCCAGGTAGCCCTACAGAACCAGCGAGCCCTGGACCTGCTCACTGCAGACAAGGGAGGAACCTGTTTATTCCTCAATGAAGAATGATGTTATTATATCAATGAATCCAGTGTAGTTGAAATCAATATCAGTGCCCTGACAAAAATCTGCGACTCCCTTGGTGGCCAGCATCACCCTGTAATAAAACCCTCTCAATGGTGGCTCTCCCCCTTAACGACCTGGCTCCTTCCAATCCTAAGTCCCATTATTATCTTCTGCCTATTAGGACTTATCACCCCCTGTGTTCTTTGTTTCATTCAGGAATGCATACGTGAGGTTTCCAGGGTCACTGTCAACCAACTCCTCCTGGATCCCTATACCTGCCTATCCACATACAAAGGACCCTATGATGACGCCCCTTTAACAGAAGGAGGTAGCCCTATCTGAGTCCCTGCCCCCATTACAACAAAAAGGTCGGAATGTTGGGTTGGCAGGCTCTGGGAGTGCAGAAGGAACAATAGAAATGACCACCGGCTCCAGAGGCTTGTGGAGTGCAGGAGGAACAATGGAAATGACTGCTTCCGGGTCCCGCTGTCTTCCAGCACCCCCCCTTTTCCTTCACCCTTGACTCTCCCACCTAAAGGATGTATGCGCAGGTCACATCTCCATAGGTAACCTGATACTTATGCAGGAAACAGATAAAAGACCCCCACCAACTCCCTCCCAGTGTGACTTTCCCCTCTCCCTTTCTGGAGTCAAGGAACCTCTCCTGAGGGTGCCCACCTCCTCCCAGAGCAACTTTTCTGGCTCCCCTTCTCTTGAGCCCTGAAACTTCGCAGGAGAGTGCCTTTAATAAATCTTGCCTTGCACCCACTTTGCCTGGCGTGTTTATCTCGCCTATAAAACCTTAGAGAAGATTTTGTGAGATGGTGGGGAGTGGTCAACCCTTGTTAGAATTACTGACTACCATGAAGGCAGTGTACCACTGTTTACACCGTATTCCTGATGGATTTGCACTTCATTAGAAACATTTTCTTTTCTTTTTTTTAAGATTTCATGCATGTTTTTGACAGAGAGAGAGTTCACAAGTAGGCAGAGAGGCAGGTAGAGAGAGAAGGGGAAGCAGGCCCCCTGCTGAGCAGAGAGCCCAATGCGAGGCTCGATCCCAGGCTCCTGAGATCATGACCTGAGCTGAAGGCAGAGGTTTAACCCACTGAGCCACCCAGGCCGCCCCAATTAGGAACATTTTCTATGAGGTGCAGGGTTGACCTTCTCTAACAGAAAGGTGCCTTGTGGGTTCATGGCATGTCCCCAGGTAAGCAAACAGGATGTATGGTATTGTACGGGAACAGAACTGTCTTTGAAAGTGATAGAAACACATCATGGTGAGCTCCATGACAATAGCCGAGGTCCTGAGTGACCCACTGGGTGTTGGTGGTGGGTGGGGAATGGGGTCTGTTAATCTGTCTCATAAGGTCCTGTGGAACTCAGGGACACCCTCCTGTCTGTTGAGTTGTGTGGATACAGGTAGACAGCAGTATCTGGTCAACACAAGGGTTGCACTGGACCAACAGCAGAGGGGCAGTGTGCCCAGGGAGCACTCCATTTCCATAAAAATAGACTAGGGTCTGTGACCATCATTCTTAGCCACAGCATGGGGAAAGGAGGTCCGTAGTGGTGCACACTTCCTAGGTTTGTGGTCAAGACTAGTTTGGAGCCCATTGAAGACAACCATACCTGGCACAGAAGGCATCCAGTCACTGTAGCACCAGAGCACTGTGCCAGCTCTGATGCTGCTGCCTCCTATTTTTCATCATCTTTATGGACATGAGCCACTGCTTTTGCCCCATGGCCTACAGGGTATTGCCCTCCCTCCATCTGGCCCTCTCCTCTGCCCTGTGTAACCTGATGCCAGGGTACCTTCTCAAGAGGCAGCTCAGTCAGTCCCTTGATGGGACACTTCCATGGATCCTCTGTGAGGTGAGGACAATACCTTGCCCTGGAAGGGGGTTGCAGGTCCCCAGTCAAGAAAGCCACATCTCTCTTTTCAGCCTGACCTCCCCTCCCCTCAGTCTTCCTCAGGGAAGATCTTCTCACTTCATGAGCTGAGAGCTCTGAACTTAAAAACGAATATCGTTTTATATTTCTCAATGCCTTAGTTCATCCATGGCATGTCTTTCAAAACTGCCAGTGGGTTTTTAGCAGTCCTGGAGGTCTGCCTGCTCAAGGAGGGGATGACCTGGGAGTGGCAGCCTTCCTTCCCATCTCCCTCAGCATGTCCCTGAGCCCTGGAGCCATCTGTCCCACTGAGGGTTGAGGGACCCAAGACAGCCCATCTTGAGCCCAGGCTGGGTCAGCTGCATAGACTGATGTATATTAGTAGTGGTGGGAAGCTGGTATGTGCAGTTGCAGACAATTTATCCTTCTTTTTCCTTCTTCCCTTCCCACACAGAGGTAGCTCAGAACAGTCTTCAAGCCCTGTACCTCAAGATCCCATGACCCAGGCTCACTGCTTTCAGCTGGTGACCTTAGTGGTTTCCTGTCGCTTCTGCCTCCCATACCCACTCTCATGGCCATTCCTAAATCAGGGGAGGGATCCAACCCTTGACTGTACTTGGTCTTCCTCCGGTCCCACGCCCAGCCCACCCACATTTGTCTTCCAGGTATGTGCTTGGAAGCAAACCCATCAACAGGAACTTATCAGCCAACAGAACCAGGTAATGACCACTGAATTAGAGATCCAGGGTGCATATCAAACCTGCTCTGGAAGCTGTCCCATACTCTATGACAATCTCACATGAAAACAGAAACAATAATAGCTTTCTGGACAGTGAAGTGACATCCATCTCTACTTACACTCTTGAAAGCATAGGTGCTGACCCTGGATGGAAAGGGACCGTGGCTCCTGTGGGCTACCATTAACAGGAAAAGTATAAGAATTCAGTGAAATTTGAATTCCAAGCATAGAGTGAATAATTATTGTACAGTAAATACTCTCACAAGTAAGTCTTATGAACATTGCATAGCAAAAGTTTTTCCAAATAGTTTACTGAAAGAAAAGAACTTTTTTATTGTTTATTTTAATTCAGGTAGAGTTAACATACAGTGGTATATTAGTTTCATGTGTACAATGTAGTGATTCGGTGATTATATGTATTACTCAACGGATATCAAGAAAAGTGTACTCTTAGTCCCCGTCATCCATTTTACTCATCCCTCCATCCACTTCCACTCTGGTAACCACAGAGTCGGTATTTTGCTTTGTATCTTCTTTCTCCTTTATTTATGTATATTCGTTTCTTATATTCCATGTAAGAGTGACATTGAAAGGCATTTGTCTTGCTCCAACTGATGAGTTTCACTTAGGACAGTACTCTCTAGCTCCATCCATGTGTCTGCAAATGGCAAGATCTCATTCTTTTTATGGCTGAGTAATTTCCCACTGTGTGTGTGTGTGTGTGTGTGTGTGTATACATATATCATCTCATTAATCAAATTATCAAGAAATACTTGGATTGCTTCCATATTGTAATATTGTAAATAATGTTGCAAGAAATATAGGGGCTCATGTATCCTTTTGAGTTATTGTTCTCATATTCTTCGGGTAAACACCCGGTAGTGTGATTGCTGGATCACAATGAAGTTCTATATTTAACGTTTTGAGGAACAGTCATACTGTTTTCTAAAGTGGCTGCAGCAGCTTGCATTCCCACCAACAGTGTAAGAGGGTTCCCTTTTATCCACATCTTCCCAACATCTCTTTTCTTGTGCTGGTGCTGTTAGCCATTCTGATAGTGTGAGGTAGTATCTCATGGAACTTTTCATTTGGATTTTCCTGTTGATGGATGACGGTGAACATATTTTCATGTGACTGTTGACATCTGTTTTTCTTCTTTGGAGAAATGTCTATTCATGTCTTCTATTTTTTTTAACTGTATTATTTGTTTTTTGGGTGTTGCGTTGTATCAGTTCTACATATTTTGGACACTACCACATTATTGCATATGGTATTCGCAAACATCTTCTCCCATTAAGTGGGCTGTCTTCTATTTATTACATTTTCATTGTTCTTCTGCTGTGTGGTAAGCTTTCATATTGATGTAGTTCCAGTAGTTTATTTTTGCTTTTGTTTCCTTTGCCTTAGGAGGCATGTCTAGAAAATGTATGGTTCATGGCAGAGAAGTTACTTTCTGTGCCCTCTTGTAGGATTTTTATGATTTCAGGTCTCACATGGAGGTCTTGAAACTGTCTTGAGTTAATTTGTCCATCTGGTGTAAGAAAGCGGTCTAATTTCATTCTTTTGTGCATAGCTGTCCAGTTTTCCCCAAACCATTTGTTGTAGAGCCTGTTCGTTTCCCTTTTAATACTTTTGCCTGTTTTGCAGAAGACTAATTGGGCACGTGATTGTGGGTTTATGTCTGAGCTTCTATTCTGTTCCCTTGGTCACTGTGTATATTTCTGCACCAGTCCCATACTGTTAGGATGACTGAAGCTTTGTACTATAATTTGAAATATGGAATTGTGACGCCTCAAGCTTTGTTTTCCATCATAACATTGTGTTGGTTCTTCAGTATCTTTTGTGATTCCATAGAAATTTTTAAGGTAGTTTCTTTGAGTTGTTTCATTTTTTAAAAAATTTAAATTCAATTAGCCAACTTATCCTACATCATTAGTTTCAGATGTAGTGTTAAATAATATATCAGATGTGTATAACACCAAGTGCTCATTGCATCATGTGCCCTCCTTAGTGCCCATCACCCAGGTACCCCCTGCCCCAATCCAGCAACCCTCAGTTTGTTACTACAGTTAGGTACTATTATGTTTTTTCCCATCTCTGATGACTTCTCATTCTGTTTCCCTTTCCTTTTTCTATGGTTCTCTGCCCTATTTCTGATATTTGACATATGAGTGAAACCATATGATAGTTGTGCTTCTTTCATTGCCATATTTTACTCAGCATAATATCTTCCAGACCCATCCAGGTTGATGTGATGATAAATAATCATCCTTTCTGATGGCTGAGTAATATTCCATTGAATATATGAACCACATCTTCTTTATCCATCCCTCTGTCCATAGGTATCTGGGTTCTTTCCATAGTTTAGGTATAGTGGATATTGTTGCAATGAACACTGGGGTGCAGGTGTCAGTTCTTTTCATTACATCTCTATTTTTGTAGTAAAAGCCCTGCGGTGCAATTACTGTGTTTTAGGGTAACTTTACTTTTAACTTCTTGAAGAAACCCTGTACTGTTTTCCAGAGCGGATGTAACAGATTGCATTCCTACCAGGAGTGTAGGAAGCTTCCCCATTTTCTGTATCATCACCAACACTTGTGGTTTCATGTCTTGTTAATTTTAGACGTTCTTCCTTGTGTGATAGGACACCTTAATGAGGTTTAGATTTGCGTTTCCCAGAAGCCATGTGATGTGGAACATTTATGCATATATCTGTTGGTCACATGTGTGTCGTCATTGGAGAAATGTCTGTTCATATTTTCACCCATATCTAGACCTTACATTGGGTTAAGACCATGAAGCCTGGAAGATACAATCATCCAGAACTGTGGAGATCTTCACAAGGTCTGAGTTAAAATGGAGTTTTAGGGTGTATATGAAGCTCAGGGATTGTGTTCAGAGTGTGCATGAAAGTGCAGGTTCACTGACATTGTCTCAGGTTTGCATTCAGATTTCTCATGCTCTGAATCCAGTCTGGAGTAAAAAAGGGAATTTCCTTTTGTGTGGCAGGCTGATCCTCTGGTGTTGTTCAAGTGTTCCCAATACCTGGTGCTTGGGAGCCAGGCCTCTACAGATGGTGCTCTCAGAACTCCAAATAGGGTTATGGTTAGGACATAGGAGCATGGAAGGTTCGAACTGCCAACCGTGTGGTGAGTGTCCTAGAGGGCTGAGTTGAGGGCATGGGTTAAGGTGAGTGTGCGGCTCAGGGTTTCAACCCATGAGCCATTGAAAGTGGGAGTTCCATGGGATGGAAAGAGATGGGCCTTCATATTTCCACTGACCTATATACTTATTGGAGTCCATTATGGAAAGATTTCCTTCTGGGTGGGAGGCTGAGTCCACTGGTATTGCTCAGCCATCCCCAAATCCTAGGGCTTTGGAGCCCTCCCTTAAGGGACAGTTACCTGAGAGCCCAACATAGGGATAGAGTTAGGGTCAAGGGGCATTGCAGGGCCAAGGAGCTGGCAGTGTGTGTGGAATTAGGAAATTAAAGATGAGTGTTCCCGTTCAGGTCAGGCACAGGGTTTGTAGCCTAGAGGCCACTGAAAGTGGTGGTTTGCTGGGATGGGCTCAGATGGGCAGGCATTTTCTCCTGCTTTGAATATTTCTAGAGGTCTACATGGCACACTTTCCTCCTGTGTGTTAGGCTGAGTCCTGTTGTATGGCTAAGGTGACCCCAGTGCCTGGGGCAGAGGGCCAGGCCCCTAGGAATGGAATGCTCAGGACATGTCAGGCTCAATCTGCCACCCTGAGAGGAGCGACCTGGGGAGCAGAGTTGTGGATGTAGGTCAGTGTGAGTGTTAGGATCCAGGTAGTGAATAGGGGGTTGCTGAGAGTGGGATAGTCTCACGGGGCCACGAAATATTCTGGTATAGTTCAGGTGTAACCCATCAGTGGGGCTTTGGTGTGGATCCTCAGAGGACAGAAGACTGAAATTATAGCCTAGGGCTAGGGATAGAGCACAGGGGCATGGCTGGCCTGATCTGCTGGTGCTGAGGCAGGATGCCTAGGGCAATGATTTGAGGGTCATGGTCAAGTGGTGCATTACACTCTGGGTTTGTGCCTGATGGGTGGCCGATGGTGGAGGTTGCTTCATGGGCTGTTCAGGTTTCTCCCATTCTGAGGGTTCTGTGCAGCTCCAAACAGAACAGTTTCCTCTTGGGTGGCAGACGGAGTCCTGGTTTGGGGATCAGGGGTCCAAATATGGAGTAAAAGAGGGCCCAGCCTCTGGGAAGGAAGACTGAAAACCCAACCTAGCGTTAAGTTTAGGGCCAGGAGCATGGAAGACCTAATTTGCTGGCACTTAGGAGGGATACCAGGGGGCTGAATTGAGGGCAGGGGTCCGGTGGCATGACAGGGTCCAGGTTTGTGGTCAGGGGACCGCTGACCACAGTGGAGTAGGGTGTGCTCAGGGGGACATGCAGTTTCTCCCACTCTGAGTGTTCTACTCAGCTTCAATTGGCAAGGTTTCCTGCTGGGTGACAGGCTGAGTGTCAGCCCCCGCATTTGTTGCCAATGGTGTGCAGAAGGTGGGGATGGCCTCAGGTGGGGCATGCAGGTTTCTCCCGCTCTCAGGATTTGGCATAGCTCCAAACAGCATGGTTTCCTCCTGTATGGTGGGCAGAGTCCTGGGGTGTCACCGGGGGTTATTAATCTTGGGGGCTTGGGGTCACGCCTCTTGGGATGGAAGCCTGAAAACCCAAATTAGGGATAGGGTTAAGGCCTAGGGGCATGGCACACCTGATATGCCAGTGCTGAGGCAGGTGCCCTGGTGCGCTGAGTTGAATTTGGGTGTCACACAGTACGTTACCCTCTGGGTTTGTGTCCAGGCATTCACATAACCTGGGAGTGACTTCAGGGGTCCATGGAAGTTTCTCCAGCTCTGAGGGTTCAGCGCAGCTCCAAACAGCACAGCTGTACCCTGCATGGCAGGCAGAGTCCCAGCATGAGTATCAGGCATCCTTAATCTGGACTTAAGGACCAGGCCTCTGGGTGCAGAAGCCTGTACACCCCACCTAGGATAGGGTTAGGACCTAGGGACATGGCAGGCCCGATCTGTCAGCACTGAGACACGATCCCCTTGGGGCTGAGTTGAGGGCATATGTCAGGCGGTGCCTCAGAATCCAGGTTTGTGGCCAGGGGGGCTGCAGATGGTGTGTGTGGGGGGGGGTCACTTTAGTGGGGTATGCGGGTTTCTCCCTCTCTGAGGGTTCTGTGAAGCTTCATATGGCACATCTTCCTACAACATAGGAGGCTTAATTCTGGGATACCACTCAGGGGTCATTAATGAGGCTGGTTTGGGGGCCAGGTTTTTTGGGATGGAAGACAGAAAACCCAAACTAGGATTAGGGTTAGGGCCTAGGACCTTGGCAGGTTCTCTAGTGGGCTGAGTTGAGGGCACATGTCTGGAGGTGCATCAGATTCCAGGTTTGTGTCAAGGGGTTCCACAGAACCTGGGGTGGCCTCATGGGGTCATAGAAGTATCTCCCATTCTGAGGGTTCTGTGCAGCTCCAAGCAGCAGAGTTGTGCCCTCAGTGGGAGGCATAATTCTGGTGTGAGTCTCAGGGGTCCCCCGTCTGTCTGGGTTGTGGGCCAGGTCTCTGAGCATGATAAACTGTGCACCTCACCTAGGTTTAGGCTTAGGGCCTTGGGGCATGGCAGGCCTGAACTGCCATTTATGAGGCATGCTCTGCTCAGGGCCAAGTTGAGGATTTTTCAGTCATTGCATCAGAGTCCGTTTTTGTGGTCGGGGGGCCACCGAAGGTGGTGTTGGCTTTACGAGGGAGTGCAGTTTCTCCCACTCTGAGAGTTTGGCACAGCTCCAAATCATCTGGTTTGCAACCACATTGTGGACTGAATTCTGGGGTGTTAATCGGGGTTCTTAATCTGGGGGGCTTTGGAGCCAGGCCTTTAGGGTGGAATTCTGAAAACCCAAACTACGTTAGGGTTAGGGCCTAAGGGCATGGCAGGCCAGATCTACTGGTGCTGAGGCGGGCTCTCTGGTGGGCTGAGTTAAGGGAAGGCATCATGCAGGGCCTCAGTCTCTAGATTGGTGACCATGGGTGCCACCGAAAGTGGGCGTGGCCTCAGGGAGGCATGTAGATTTCTTCTGCTCTGAGGGTTGGGCACAGCTCTAATGGCACAGTTTCCATCTGGGTAGCAGGTGGATTCCTGGGGTGTGGCTCTGGAGTCCTCAATCTATAGATGGAAGCCTGAAAACCCAACCTAGTGTTAGGTTTAGGGTCTGGGGCATGGCAGGCCTGATCTGAAATCGCTGGGACTGGCACTCCAGGGGTATGAGTAGAGTGAGGGTATGGCCATGTATGCACCAGGATTTTAAACTGCTTTCTCATGGGGTTTGGACCGTGACCACTTGAGATCATGGGCCAGGCCCAGGTGGCCCCCGTGCATGTCCGTGCTGCCAAAAGCCATTTCAGTGGGGGATTTTCTGGCTAATTATCATGAGCGAGAAGCTCATGAGAATTGGCCGGCATTGGGAGGCAATTTGGGATGCACTCACACCCATTGTTTAGAGTGCTTTCTTCCTAGATGCTCATTATGACCATCCAGGAACTTGGACTGGTCCCACACGGCTCCCCTGCGGGCGCCAGCTGATAAGAGATTTCCGGAGGTAGAGTTGCGGGAGGGTCTCGGGCTGAGAATGAGGCTTCATGTTTGTGGTTCCTTTGGGTGCTGAAGGTGGGGGTGGCCTCAGGAGGGTATGAAGGTTTCTCCCCATCTGAGGGTTTTCTGCAGCTCAAAACAGTAATGTTTCCTGCTTTGTGGCAGTGGAGTCCTGGGGTGCAGCTCTGGGGTTCCCAATCTGGAGGGCTTGGGGACCAGGTCTCTGGGAATGTAAGCCTGAACACCCAACCTAGGGCTAGGTTTAGGTCCTAGGGACATGGCACACCCATTCTGCCAGTGCTGAGGCTGGCCTCCCAGGGGACTGAGTAGAGGCCAGGACTGCCAGCATTCTGGGGCAACTCCAAGCACATGTGCCTCTGGAGTTTAGAGCTCTTTCTGGCATGGTTTGGACTGCGAACCCTCAGGAAAATGGTCCAGATCCAGGCAGCTTCTCTGAGGGCTCCCACCTCTGGATGCAAGTTCAAAGGAGGTTTCTGGCCAATTCACATGAGATTTCTGCCCAAATTGATATTGATTTGGGCAGAATTTTTGTGGGAATTGGCCGGCATTGTGGAGTGATTTTGGTCACGTGTGCTCCTAACGTCTGGATTGCTTTGTCGCTAGGTTCACGTAGCAGCCACCCGTGACCATGGGCTGGGCCTGCACAGGTCACTGAGAGCTCACACTGATGAGGGCAGAATGGAGTATGGGGTTCAGAGTGAACACCAGGCACTGGTTTTGTTGCCTGTGCGGGCTCTGATTGTGGTGGTCACCTCAGGAGGCATGCAGTTTTCTACTGCTTTGAAGGTTTTGCACATCTCCAAAAGTCACAGTCTCATCCCGAGTGGCAAGTCTAGTTCTGTGGTCTGTCTCAGGGGCCCCCAGTCTGGAGGGACAGTGCCATTGTGGCTTGAGACCTGTGAGGCTTTGTGAGCTGGATTAGGAGACTCATGCCAGTTCATGAATCACAGATGAGATTCACTTGGTGTGTGTTTTGAACATAGAATTTGTTCCTTTACCTAACATTGTTTATTCCATTGGGCCTACGCGGTGGGGGAATGGCAGGCATCTAGAGTTATGTGGCTGAGGTCAGATAGTGACTTGGATGATGTCTTTTCCTTTGTCAAAGGTGATTTAAACTAAAGAGTTCCAGTGAGGGCAGAGGGCACATTCAAAATGATTCCTAGGAGGCTTGGATGATTTAAAAGGGAAACCTGACCTTCTAGTTTTACTAAATAGATACCTGAACAGCTGTATTTTCTCTGCAGTTCATGGGTGGTGAAGTCAGAATGAGAATCTTTGGGAACTCCCCCAGATAGAGGCATCCTGGTGGCTTCAAGGGGCTTGGCATCAGGAACCCTGGGGTGAATATCTGGTGCTGCTTGCCTGAAACTGGGTGAGTCAGGTTATCCCACAGGTTTTCCATCCCCTCCTAGGGAATTGCAGGAAGGTAATGTTCTGCTTAAAGTAGAACCCTCCCGCACTGTCAGTGGGCATGCAGATTTTTGCAGCCTCTTTGGAAAAGAAGATGGAGTTTTCTCCAAAAGCGAAAATCTGAACAACACTAGGACCCAGAAATTGAACTCCTAAGTATTTATCCAAAGGACACAAAAGTGCACATTCAATGGGGTAAAAGCACCATGATGTTTATAGCAGTATTATCAACAATAGCAAAACAAAGTAGGGAGTCCCTCTGTCCATTTTCTGATGAATGGAGAAAGAAGATGTGAGAGATTGATCTGTCTATCTATCTAACTATCCAATAGCATAGGAGCCAGTTTCAAAAATAATGAGATCTTGCCATCAGCAAGAATATGAAAGGATCTAGCGTGGATTAAAGTAAGCAAAACCAGTAAGAAAAGACCAATGGCCTATGATTTGACTCCTATGGAATTTCAGAAAGAAAACAGATGAACATAGTGAGGGGAGAAAGATAGGACAATGAGTGAGCAGTGTCAGCCTTAGAGCACAAACTGAGGGTTGCTAGAGGGCAGGGGTGTTGGCAGGAAGAGTTAAATGGGTGACGGCTATTAGGGAGAGTACTTGTTGCGATGAGGTCTGGGTGTTCTATGCAGGTGAGAAATCACAAAATCCTTCTCCTGAAGCAAAAGAATGAACAGTGCATGGAAACAAATTGGAATGGAAGTCAAGGAAGGAAAGAAGAAGATCATGTTCTACTTCATGAGGAGTGGGGTAAAAATGGAGGGGTTATCGCTGTCCTGTTCTACTAATGATCATTTCCAAACATGGTATGGTACAATACACTAGTTTCTGTTTCCATAAGGAGACCTCAGAAAGCTTGCAGAAAGATTCAGATGTCAGAGCATATCCATGATCCATTGATATGTTCCTTCCAGTCTGCCCAGGTACAAAGGTAAGTGGAAACAAATATGGCAGAAGATGTAAGGAGGTGTTAAGCATTCAGGAGGTAGCCTTCCCCTTTCTCATGAATGCCTGGACGAGTGTAAATTAAGAAGAAGGATGGGGGATTCCTGAGCTTTGCTGCAGACAGGGGAATTCTAGCTATGCCTAGAGCTGATGGGTTTGCCGAGGAGAGACAAGCTATTAGCATGGCAGACCAGAACTGCTGGTGCTGAGGTGATTTCCCCGAGGGGCTGAATAGATGATGGGGGTCAGGCCGTACATCAGGCTCCGGGTTTGTAACTAGGGAGCTGCACAATGTGGGGGAGTTCTCATGTGGGCATGCAGGTTTCTCCAGCTCTGAGGGTTCTGCACAGTTCCAAAGAGACTGGTTTCCTGCTGGGTGGCAAGCAGACTCCTACAGTGTAGCTCCAGGGCTCCCAATCTAGACGTCTTGGGAAACAGACCCCTGGGGAAGGAAGCCTGAAAATGCAACTTAGAGTTAGGTTTAGGGCCTAGGGGTATGGCAAATCTGATCTGCCAGTGTTGAGGCAGGCTCCATGGTGGGCTGAGTTGAAGGTGGGCATCAGGTGACATGTTAGACTCTGGGTTTGTGTCCAGGGGTGCCGCAGAAGCTGAGGGTGCCTCGGGCGACATGCAGGTGTCTCCTGCTCTGAGGGTTCTGGACAACTCCAAAGGGACACGTTTTTCTCTGGGCAGCTGGTGGAGTCCTGGGGTTGAGTCTCAAATGTCCCCAATCTGGTGGGCCGAGGGGCCAGGCCTCTGGGCATGGAAACCTATAAACCACACCTAGGGTTCGGTTTAGGGCCCTGGGGCATGGCAGGCCTGATGTTCTGATGAGGAGGTAGGCTCTCAAGTCAGCTGGGCTGACTTGGGGGCGGGCATCAGGAAGCATGACAGAGCCTGGGTTTGTGTCCAGGGGCTGTAGAAGCTGAGGGTAGCCTCTGGGTGACATGCAGGTTTCTCCTTGTCTGAGGGTACTGCGAAGCTACAATGGCATGGCTTCCTTCCGTGTGGTGGGTGCAGTCCTGATGTTTCACTCGGGTGTCCTTAATCTGTGGGGTGTCGGGGCCAGGAGTTTTTGGTTGGAAGCATGAAAACGCAAACTAAGTTTAGGGTTAGGGCCAGGAGGAATGGCAGGCCCAATCTTCTGGCACTGAGGCGGGTTCACTGGGGGGCTGAGACAAAGAAAAGGGTCAGGCGGGAAGTCAGAGTCTAGCTTGAGGGAAGGGGTACAGCTGAGGGTCAGCCACCGTGTTTGTGACCCACTCGAGTGCTGAAAGTGGGGGATAGCCTCGTGGGTGGGGCATGCAGGTTTCTCCTGCTCTGAGGCTTTTGGTCAGGTTGTAATTGCATAGTTTCCTCCTGGTGGCAGGCGGAGGCCTGGGTTGTGGCTCAGGTGTCCTTAATCTGGAGGGATTAGGGGTCAGTTCTATGGGGACAGGAGCCTGAGAGCTCACCTTATGGTTACCGTTAGGGCCTAGGAGAATGACAGGCCTGATCAGCCAACTCTGAGGCGGGATCCCCAGAGGGGGGAGTGTGTTGAGGATGAGGGTAAAGCGGCGTGTCAGACTCCAGGTTTTATGGATGGGGCGGGCCACCAAAGCTAAGGGTGGACTCAGGGGTGCATGCAACTTTCTCCCAGTCTGAGGGTTCTGCACAGCTCTGAAGGCCACGGTATCCTTCAGGGTGGCAGGTGGACTCCTACAGTGTGGCTCAGGGGCCCCCAATCTGGAGTGCTCAGGGGAGAGATCCCAGGGTCCGAAGCCTAAAAATCCAAAGGAGGCTTAAGGTGAGGGCCTGGGGCCCTGACAAGCCCAATCCAACAGCCCTGGGGCAGGCACCCCACAGGACTGAATAACAGGAGTAGTAGGCTGTGCATGGCCCTGGCTCATAGAGGGCTATATCACAGGGTTTGTGACACGACCACTCGGGATTCAAGGGCAGGCACAGGCAGTGGCCTGCAGCGCTGCCAGATAGTTCACTGGGGGTTTTCTGAACAATTCTCATGGGTTTTCTTCCTAAATCAATATTGATCTGAGTAGAAAGCTTATGAGAGTTGGCCAGTGTTGGGTGGCGATTTGGGCTGTGCTGGCGCCCATGGTCTAGAGCAGTTTCTCCCTAGGTGTGTGTCCTGGCCATCCGGGAACACTGGCTGGGCTCACGTGGCTCCCCCAAGGGCCCCCATCAAGTGGAGCTTTCTGGGGGCTGGGCTGAATCAGGGTGTCTTGCTGAACATCAGCCTCCATGTTTGTGGCCCCGTGGGGCAATGAATGTTGGGGTTGCCTCAGGGAGTCATGGAGGTTTCTTCTGCTCTGTGGGTTTTGTGCAGCTCTGAATAGCACAGTTTCCTCCTCAGTGGCAGGAGGAGTCCTGGGTTGTGGCTCAGGACTTCCCAATCTGGGGGGCTTGGGGGCCAGGTCTCTGGGGATGGAAGCCTAAAAAGCCAAACTAGGGTTAGGGTTAGGGCCTAGGAGCATGACAGCCCCGATCTTTTGGCACTGAGGCAGGATCCCCAATTGGCTGAGTCAAGGATGGGTGACCAGCGGTATGTCAAGCTCTGTGTTTTGTGACTGAGGGGTCCCCAGATGTAGGGGTGGACTCAGGGAAGCATGTGGTTTTACCCCCAGTCTGAAGGTTCTGAGCAACTCTGAATAGCATGGTTTCTTCCTGGGTGCCAGGTAGACTTCTGCAGTGTGGCTCAGATATCCCCCATCTTGAGGGCTTGGGGGACAGGCCCCTGGAGATGGAAGTGTCAAAAGCAAACTGAGGGTTAGTACGAGGGCTTAGGGGCCTGGCAGGCCTGAACTGCCAGCGCCAGGGTAGAGGCCCCAGGGAAGTGACTAGCAGGTGGGATTGGCCACCCATATGCCTGGCTCAAAGGGGGCTATCTCTTAGGGTTCAGGCTGCGACATTCAGGAACCTGGACCAGGCCCAGGCGCAGCGCTGTGGGCCCATGACACAAGAAGCGAGCTCCTGGGTTTTTTTTTGTCCAATTCTTATAAGCTTTCTGCCCAAATTGATATTGTGGTTGGGCAGCTAGTTGGGCCATGGTGGCACCCGCTCTACAGCTCTTTATAGCTAGGTGGGTGTCTTGGCCATCCAGGAACATGGGCCAGGCCCACCCGGCTCCCCTGAGGGCCCCCGTGCACCAGAACTTTCCAGGGGTAGAGCTGAGGGAGGGTGTCTGGCTGAGTGTCACCCTCTGTGTTTGTTGCCCATTGGGATGCTGATGGTGAGGGTGGTTTCAGGGGGATATGCAGGTATCTGCTGCTCTGAGGGTTTTGCACAGCTATGAATGGCATGGTTTCCTCCTGGATGGCAGGTGTACTCCTGGGATGTGGCTCTGGGGTCCCCAATCTTGAGGGCTCAGAGGACAGGCTCCTGGGGATGAAAGTCTGAAAACCAAACTAATCTATGGTTCCAGGGCCTAGGGGCATGACAGATCTTATCTGCCAGTGCCACCGGGGGCATCCCAGGGGGCTGAGTAGCAGGAGAGGTTGACCCACATGCACCTGCCTCGCAGAGAGCTTTCTCTCAGGGTTTAGTCTGCAACCAATCGGGACTCTGGCCCAGGCCTCGGCCACAGCCTAGTTGCCCAAACAAGGTCTCTTGGCATTTTCCTGACAATTATGACAATTTTTCTGCCCAAATTAATATTGATTTGGGCATAAAGCTTATGAGAATTGGCCAGCATGGGCGGCTTTATGGGCTGCACTTGTGGCTTGGTCTAGAGCACTTTCTCACTAGGTGCATTTCACGGCCATGTGGGAGCACGGACTGGTCCAACGTGGCTCCACCGTGTAGCCCCACCAGGGGAGCATCCCAGGAGCAGAGATGAGGGAGGGGTAAGGCTGAGCATCACCCTTTTTGTTTGTGGCCTGGTGGGGCGATGGATGTGCGTGGCCTTAGAAGGGCATGCAGGTTTTCTCTCACTCTGAGGGTTTTGGGCGGCTCTGAACAGCAGTTTCATCCTGGGTGGCAGTGGAGTCCTGGGGTGTGGTTCAGGGGTCCGGAATCTGGAGGGCATTGGGGCCCAGGTCTCTGGAAACAGAAGCCTGAAAAACCAAGCTATGGTGAGACTCTCTAGAGGGTGAATTGAGGATGGTGGTTAGGCGGTACATCAGGCGCCAGGTTTTGTGGCCAGGGGGCTGCCACAGGTGGGTGTTTCCTCAGGTTGGAATGCAGGTTTCTCCCTGTCTGAGTGTTCTGCACAGCTCCAAAAGGCACGGCTGTCCTTCTGGGTGGCAGGCGGTCTCTTGGGGTGTGTTTTTGGTATCCCTAATCTGGAAGGCTCATGAGACAGGCCCCTGGGGATGGAAGCTTGAAAACCCAACTGAGCATTAGGTTGAGGGTCTGGGGGCATGGCAGGCCTGATCTGCCAGCACCAGGGTGAGCACACCAGGGGACTGAGTAGCCGGAATGGTTGGGCATATGTGCACCTGGCTCGTAGTTGGCTTTCTTGCGGGGTTCGGGTTGCACTACTCCAGACCCCATGCCAGGCCCAGGCGGTTGCCCTCTGGCTCCGAGTCACTGGCAGCAAGTTTGCTGGGAGTTTTCCAGCCAATTCTCACAAGCTTTCTGTTCAAGTCGATATCAATTTGGCAGAGAGATCATGAGAAATGGTTGTTGTTGTGTGGCAATTCAGGCCACACTGGCACCCGCAGTCTAGAGCAATTTCTCACTAGGTGCTTATAGTGGACATCTTGGAAACATGGGCCAGGACCATGAGACTTCCTAGAGGGCCCCCACATAGAGGATTTTCTGTGGACAGAGTTGAGGCAGGGGTTCTGGCTGAGCATCAGGCTCCATGTTTGTGGCTCAGCTGGGCGCCGAAGGTTGTGGTGGCCTTGGGGGGACATGAAGCTTTCTCCTGCTCTGAGGGTTTTGGGAGGCTCCAAAAGGTACAGTTTGCTCGTGGGTGGCAGGCAGAGTCTTGGGGTGTGGCTCAGGGGTCTGCAATCTGGAGGGCTCATGGGCCAGGTCTCTGGGGACAGAAGCCTGAAAAGCTACTCAGCCTCTGTTTTTGCAGCCCAGTGGTGAGTTAAGGGTGGGGGTGGACTGGGGAGGGCATGCAGGTTTCTCCCCTTCTCCCACTCCCACAGCTCCTAACGACCCGGTTTCCTCCTGGGGGCAGGTGTACTCCTGCAGTGTGGCTCTGACGTCCCTGGTGTGGAGGACTCAGGCTACTGACCACTGGAGAAGGAAACCCGAAAACCCAACCTAGGTTTAAGGCAAGGGCCTAGGGGCATCGCAGATGTGATCTGCCAGTGCCAGGGCCCGCACCTCAAAGAAAGCGGGAGTGGTTGGCATCACGTGCACCTACCTCACAGAGGGCTTTTTTGCAGGACTAGGATTGCAAATATTGGGGCCCCAGGCCAGGCTCAGGCAGTGGACCTGACAGCCCATGCTGATAAGTGCAAGTTCACTGGGTTTTTCTGGCTAAATCTGACTTTTTTTTTCTGCCCAAATTGATATAGATTTGGGCAGAAAGCTGTGAGAATTGGCCAGCATTTGGCAGTGATTCAGGCCATGCTGGCATATGCAATCTAGAGCTCTTTCTCACTCAGTGTTGATGTGGCCATCTGGGAACATGGGTAGGGCCCATGTGGCTCCCCTGAAGGCCCCCACGAAGGGAGAGGGCCCTGCAGGCAGAGTTGAGGGAGGGGGATCCAGCTGAGCACCAGTCTTCATGTTTGTGGTCTGGTGGGGAGCCAAAAGTGGGGGTGGGTCTCAAGGAGGGTATGCAGGTTTCTCCCACTCTGAGGGTTTTGCACAGCTCCAAGCAGCATGGTTTCCTCCTGGGTGGCAGGCGGAGTCCTGGGCTGTGGCTCAGGGGTCCATAATCTGGAGGGATTGGTGGCTAGTTCTATGGGGACAGAATCCTGAGAAACTACCCTAGGGTTACTATTAGGGCCTAGGAGTATGACAGGTCCAATATGCCCATACTGAAGCAGTTCCCCAGGAGGCTGAGTTGAGGACAGGGGTCCAGTAGTGCATCAGGGGCTTGGTTTAGTGCCCCGGTGGGCCGCTGGAGGTGGGGGTGGTCTTAGGGAAGCATGCGGGTTTGTTCTGTTCTGAGGGTTCTGCGTGGGTGTGGTTTCCTCCTGAGTGGCAGGCGAACTCATGGGGTGTGGCCCTGGGGTCCACAATCTGGAGGGCTTGGGGGACAGGTCTCTGGGGACAGAAGCCTGAAAAGCCAACGTACGATTAGGGTTATGGCCTAGGGCCATGGCAGGCCCAAACTGTCAGTGCTGAGGCGTGATCTTCCATGGGCTGAGTCAAGGATGGGGGTCAAGTGGTATGTAAATCTCTGGGTTTTGTTGCGATGTGGGCCAACAGAGGTGATGGCGGCCTCTGGAATGCATGTGGGCTTCTCCTGGTCTGAGGGTTCTGGGTAGCTCCGAAGGGCACCCAGGAGAACATGGATGGTAGGCGGAGTCCTTGGTTGTGGCTCAGGGGTTCCCAATCTGGAGGGATTTTTGGCCATGTCTCTGGGCATGGAAGCCTGAAAACACAACCTAGGGTTTGGGTTAGGGCTTATGGGTATTATGGCCCTACCTCCTGGTGCTGAGGCTGGATCCCCAGGGGCTGAGTCAAACATGGGGGTCAGGAAGCACATCAGAATGAGTTTGTGACTGCGGGGACCATCGAAGTTGGGGGTGTCCTCAGGGAGTCATGTGGGTTTGTTTCATTCTGAGGGTTTTGCTCAGCTTCGAATGGTACAGTTTCCTCCTGGGTGGCAGGCGGACACCTGGGGTGTGGCCCAGAGGACCCCAATCTGGAGGGACAGTGCCAGTGTGGTTTTACACCTGTGGAGGGTTTGGGGGCTGCTTTAGGAGTCTGTGGAAAGCCCAAGAGTGCCAGTTCATGCCACTGGAGGTGGTGAGTGAGCTGTGGTGCTAGAGAGCACGGTAGGGGTGGCAATGCTGCTTGCGACCACTGGAGGCAGTGGCGAGCTGCCATGGGAAACCCACCTGAAGAAGAGTCAGTGCTGCCTGCTGGCTCTGAGGGCAGTGGGGAAGTGCTGGGTGAGAGACCCTGAATCCTGAGGAACTACAGATTGTTTCTGCAGGACGGAGTGGTGAGCTGTATAGTCTCTGTTTCTCCAGGCTTAAGAGTGGTCATAAGAAACACTGGAGCCTGGCCCCCACTCAGCATTTTGCCCTGTTTCCCGAGGTTTCCTGGTAGTCTGCTGTCAGGATGGCTCAGGAGGGTCCTCCCAGCTGGGCTCTGGAGACGGGGGAAACCAAACCTGACTCATGGTGCATTTGGAACTGAGGAGTTGAGTGTTTGTTTGGAAGAGTATGTTTGTTTCTCCAAAAAGGACAAGGGCATTGGTCGGCTTGAGAAGGAATTGGATGACCACTTAAAAAATAAGCATATGGGGGCGCCTGGGTGGTTCAGTGGGTTAAGCCGCTGCCTTCGGCTCAGGTCATGATCTCAGAGTCCTGGGATCGAGTCCCGCATCGGGCTCTGTGCTCAGCAGAGAGCCTGCTTCC
Source organism: Mustela nivalis (assembly GCF_964662115.1). NCBI lineage: Eukaryota > Metazoa > Chordata > Mammalia > Carnivora > Mustelidae > Mustela > Mustela nivalis. Next base: position 28,875 of record NW_028135097.1, read on the forward strand.
CTCTCTCTCTCTCTGCCTGCCTCTCCATCTACTTGTGATTTCTCTCTGTCAAATAAATAAATAAAATCTTAAAAAAAAAGAAATAAGCATATGTCTCTCCTTCTCCCAGGAATTGGAGCAGGTGTGAAGACTAGGTGGAAGACTACTGCTTATCCACACCTGACAACCCTTCTTCACTCTGGCTCCACAAGACCTGAACTTTGAAAATCAGCATCTGAGTCAGTCATGCAGCTTGTCCCAGGACGTAAGCATTCAGAGAAAACAGCAGGCCGGTGGGGCACAATGTCACATCCATGCCAGGACATGAGGTAAAACTTTTCTTTCACCCCAAACCTCCTGGGCTTTTCTCTTGTCTCTGGTGGAGTTCACAATTGGCACACTGGACCTGCTGTAAGCAATCTAGTGTGGGTGCCAGAGTTCCCGAGTTTCTCTGCAGGGAACACCTGGCAGGGATATCATTTTCTCTGTTTATTTCTGGATTACAAAGGTTTGGACCATCTCTTTCCTAGGTAATCCCTTGGATTCGAAAGGGAAGATGAGATTGACTGGTGTGCGTTTTGGATATAGAAAGTATTCCTTCATCTAGCAGTGAGGTGGATGTTTGGGTCAGATAGAGACTTGGATGATGGCTTCTCCTTTGTCCAAGGTGATGTATCCTAATGGATTGGTCTTTGCATCCAAAGAGTTCCAATGAGGGGTGAGGGAAAATTCAAAATGATTCCAAGGAGCCTTGGACAATTTAAAAGGGATGCTTGTCTTCCTACGTTCACTCAAACAGCTATATATGGTTGAGCATGCTCTATTTTCTGTGCAGTTGGTGGGTTCTGTGGGTGGTGAAGGAGAGTGTATGGGAATTTCCCTGAATAAAGGCATTCTGGTGGCTTCAAGGGACTTGGCATCAGGAACCCTGGGGTGAATTTCTGTGGCTGCTTGCCTGATGCTTAGTGAGTCAGGTTATCCCTCAGGTTTTACATTTCCTCCATAGGAAATGGCTGGCAGGGAATTTTCTGCGTAAAGTGGAATTCTCAGGAGCACCTGGGTGGCTCAGTGGGTTAAGCACCTCCCTTTGAATCAGGTCATGATCCTAGGTTCCTCTGATGGAACCCTGCCTTAATCTCTCTGCTCAGCAGGGAGCCTGCTTCATGCTCTCTCTCTCTGCCTGCTTCTCTGCCTACTTCTGATCTCTCTCTGTCAAATAAATAAATAAAATCTTTTAAAAAAACACCCTAAAATGGAACGCTCCTACACTGTTGGTGGGCATGTGGGTTGTTGCAGCCACTCTGGAACAGAAAATGGTGTGTTCTCCAAAACCTAAGAACAGAACAACACTAGGATCCAGCACTTGTCCTCCTAGGTATTTGCTTAAAGGGCACAAAAATGTACATTCGGTGTGGTGCAAGCACCGTGATATTTACAGCAGCATTATCAACGATAGTAACATTATCAACCACAGCACATTATCAACCATAGTAAAACAATGGAGGGAGTCCAAATGTCCATTCACTGATGAGTGATTATATATATATATATATATATATATATATATATATATATATAGTGTGTGTGTGTGTGTGTGTGTGTGTGTGTGTGTGTGTATTCATTCACTCACATCATCTTCTTCTTTTTTTTAATTAATTTTTTTTAGAATAACAGTATTTACTGTTTTTGCACCACACCCATTGCTCCGTGCAATCCGTGCCCTCTCCAATACCCACCACCTGGTTCCCCCAAACTCCCACCCCCGCCCCTTCACTCAGATTGTTTTTCAGAGTCCATAGTCTCTCATGGTTCACCTCCTCTTCCAATTTTTCCCAACTCCCTTCTCCTCTCTAACTCTCTTTGTCCTCCATGCTATTTGTTATGATCCACAAATAAGTGAAACCATATGATAGTTGACTCTCTCTGCCTGACTTACTTCATTCAGCGTAATCTCTTCCCGTTCCGTCCATGCTGCTACAAAAGTTGGGTATTCATCCTTTCTGATGGAGGCATAATACTCCATAGTGTACATGGACCACATCTTCCTTATCCATTTGTCTGTTGAAGGGCATCTTGGTTCTTTCCACAGTTAGGCGACCATGGCCATTGGTGCTATAAACATTGTCTCCCACATCTTCTTAATAGAATAAGAGCCAGGTTCAAAAAGGACGAAATCTTAATATCTGTAAGGATGTGGATGGATCTACAGTGGATTTAGCTAAGTAAAATCAGTAAGAAAAGACCAATAGCCTGTAACTTGGATTCTGTAGATTTTCAGAACGAAAACAGATGAACATAGTGAGGAGAGAAGGCCAATGAAGAAACACACTCAAACTTAGAGCACAAACTGATCGTTGCTAGAGGACAGGGGTGTGGGTGGAAGGGTTAAATGGGTGACAACTATTAGGGAGAGTACTTGCTGTGATGAGCTCTGGGTGTTCTATGCAGGTGGGGAATCACAAAATCCTACCCTTGAAGCAAAGGAATGAACACTGCATGGAAAAAAATTGGAATGGAAGTCAAGGAAGGAAAAAAGAACACCATGTTCTACTTCATGAGGAGTGAGGTAAATATGGAGGGATTTTTGCTCTACTGTTCTGTCAATGATCACTTTCCAACACACTGTTGTATGATACACTAGTTTCTGTTTGCATACGGCGCCCTCAAAAAGCTTCCAGGAAGATTCAGATGTCAGAGCATGTTCATGTTCCATAGATATGTTCCTTCCAGTCTTCCCAGGTACAAAGGTAATTGGAGAAAAATATGGCAGAAGAGGAAAGGAGGTATTAAGCCTTCTGGAGGTAGCTTTCCCCTTTCTCATGGATGCCTGGGACAGTGTAAATTGAGAAGGAGGAGGGGGGGTCCCAGAGCTTTGCCGCAGACAGGGGAGTTCCAGATCTGCCTAGAGCGGACAGGGTTCTTTGAGGAGAGCTGAGCTAGTGGCATGGTGGGCCCGAAATGTTGGTGATGAGGTGAGTTCCCCAAGGATCTGAGTTGATGATGGGGGTCGGGTGGTGCATCAGGCTCTGGGTTTGTAGCCAGGGGGCTGCAGAACAAGCAGGGGTCCTGATGGGGGCATGCAGGTTTCTCTGGCTCTGAGGGTTCTGCACAGATCCAAAGGGACTAGTTTCCTGCTGGGTGGCAGGTGAACTCCTACAATGTGGGTCCAAGGTTACCAATCTAGTGGGCTCTGGGGACAGGCCTCTGGGGAAGGAAGCTTGAAAATGCAACCAAGAGTTAGGGTCATGGCCTTGGGGCATGGCAGGCCTGATCTGCTGACACTTAGGTGGGATACCCTCGGGATTGAGTTGAGGCTATGTGTCCTGCAACGTAGAAGAGTCAGGGTTTCTGGCCAGAGGGATGGCCGATGGTGGGGGTGGCTTTAGAGGGGCATGCTGGTTTCTCCCTCTCTGAGGGAACTGTGGAGCTCCAAATGACATGGCTTCCCCCTGCATGGCAGTCAGGTTTCTGGCTTGTTACAGAGGGGTCCTGAATCTGGGGAGTTTGGGGACCAGGCTTCTTTGGGGAGCATGAATTCAGGAAGCCTGAATTCAGAAACTAGAGTTATGCTAAGGTCCTAGGGGCATGGCATGCTCAATCTCCTGTTGCTGAGATGGGCTCCCTGGTGGGATGACTTCAGGGTGGATATCAGGGGGCATGTCAGACTCCAACTTTGTGCCCTGGGGGTGAACTCAGGGTTGCATGGAGTTTTCTCAAACCCTGAGGGTTCTGCAGAGCTCCAAATGGCATGGTTTCCTCCTGTGTGGTGGACGCAATCCTGGGGTGTCACTGAGGCATCCTTAATCTATACCGGCATGAATCTCAGAAGTGGCCAATCTGGTGGGCTTGGGGGACAGGCATCTGAGCATGAAAGCCTGTACACCCTACCGAGGGTTAGGGTTAAGGGCTAAGGACATGGCAGGCCCGATGTGCTGGTGCTGATGTGGGCTCCTCTAAGGGCTGAGTTGAGGGCATAGATATGGTATCACAGCAGAATCCAGTTTTATGGCCATGGGGGTGACTCATGGTAGGGATGGCGTTAGGGGGGCTTACAGGTTTCTCCAGGTCTGAGGGTTTGGTGCAGCTCCAAACCACAAGGTTTCCTCCCGTGTGGCAGGTGGAGTCCTGTGGTGTAGCTCAGCAGTCCTTAATCTAGGGGACTTGGGGATGGAAGCCCGAAAACCCAAACAGGGGTAATAGTAAGGGCCTAGGGACATGGTGACCCAATCTGCTGATGTTGAGGTGGGGTACCCTCAGGGCTGAGTTGAGGCCGTGTGTCCATCAGCTCAGCAGAATCCGATTTTATGACCGGGGGGCCACAGATGGTGGGAGTGTCTTTATAGGGACAGGTTTCTCCCCATCTGACGGTTCAGCAGAACTCCAAATGGCATAGGTTTCTACTCTATGGCGAGTGGAGTCCTAGGGTGTATGTCAAGGTTCCTTAATCCAGGGGGTTTGTTGCCTGGAATCTCAGAATGGAAGCCTGAAAACCCAAACTAGGGTTAGGGTTATGTCCTAGGGGCATGCCAGGTCTGATCTGCTAGTGCTGAGGCGGGCTCTATGGAGGGCTGAGTTGAGGGCGGTAATAGGTGGCTCGTGTGAATCTGGGTTTTTGTTCAGGAGGGGCTCAGATGCCGAGGCTTGCCTTAGGGGACACGAAGTTATTCCCTGCTCTGAGGTCTGACTAGCTACAAATGGCACCATAACAACATAGGCAGCTGGCAGACTGCCAGAGTGAATCTCAGGCGTCTCCAATCTGGCCAGTTTGTGGGCTAGACCTAAGGCTACGGAAGCCTGTACACACAACCTAGGGTTAGGATTAAGGACTATTGGCATGGAAGCTCTGATATGCTGGTATTGAGGTGGGCTCCCTCGGGGCTGAGTGGACATGCATCTGGCTTGTGGCAGAATCCGGCATTATGTCCGGGGTGCTGCAGATGATGCGAGTGTGTGTAGGTGCTCATGCATCTTTCTTTCTGGAGGGCAGGCAGAGTCTCCTGGTGTGGATGTTGAATCCCCTGTGTGGAGGGTTAGAGTTAGGGATATAGGTTAGGGATAGGGTTAGGGTTAGGGGTTAGGGTTAGTGTTATGTCTTAGGGACAAGGGTTAGGGTTATGTCTTAGGGAAAAAGGTTAGGTTTAGAGTCAGAGTTAGGGATAGGGTGGGGTTAAGGTTTAAGATTAGGGTTAGAGTTAGCGATTAGTGTTACAGTTAGGTTTATGGTAATTACTATGTCTTAGGGACAAGGCATTTTGGATCTGGAAACACAGATATAGGGTCACACAAGCACTGAGTTCAGGACGGGATGCAGGAGCCTCCTCAGGCCATGGGTTTTTGGCTTGGAGGGGCAAAGATGGCGGGAATGGCATCAGGGGAACATGCTGGCTTCTAGGGCTCTGAGGGTGTTAGAGAGCACCAAATGAAATGGTCTTCTTCTGTCTGAGACTCTGAATATGGGTATCAGTCTGATGCTCCCATCCATTAAAGGGATTGGGTGTCATGTCTCGGGGTCCTGGTCCTGAGCACCCAACCTAGGGTTAGGGTTTGGTCCTGGGAGAACAGCAGGCCTGATGGGCCAGTGCAGACTCAAGCTCTCTGGAGGGCTGAGTTGAGGACATTGGTCTGGTGGTCCATCAGGCTCTGGGATTGTGGTGTGTGTGTCCTCGGAAGGTGGGAATACTTTAGGGGCATGGAGTTTTCTCCAGCACAGGAGGTCCTGCACAGGGCCATGGGGTCCAGTTTCCTCGGGGTTGGCAGCCAGATTCCTGCATTGGGAATATGGGGTCCCCAGTCTGGAGGGCTAGGGAGCCAGACCTCTGGGGTGGGAAGCCAGAATATGCAAATGAAGTTTAGGGTTAAGTCATAGCGGTATGTCATCCCCTACCTGCCAGTGCTGTGGTGACCCAGCTCGATGCCTGAGTTGGGGGCGCATGTCTACAGGACCGTGAGACTTGGTTCCTTTTCCTTGGGGCCGCCAGAAGTGGGGATGGCCTCAAGAAGCCATGCAGGTTTCTTCTGCTCCGTGGGTTCAGCACATTTCCAAATGGCAGTGTGTCCTCCTGGGATCAGGTGCAATGCTGGTGTGCAGCTCAGGGGTCCCCCATCTCGGGGCTTTGGGGACCAGGCATTGGAGGATTGACAGTGGAACACACAACCTGGGCTAGGGTTAGTATTAGGGTTTGGCTTAGGGATAGGGTTACTGTTATGTCTTAGAGACAAGGCAGGTCGGATCTGCCAGCACAGATATCGACACATCCAAGGGCATAGTTGAGGGCGGGAATCAGGAGGCTCCTCAGTCTTTGGTCTGGAGGATCAAAGATGGCAGAAATGGCCTCAGGGGAGCATGCCGAGTTCTAGGGCTCTGAGGGTGTTAGAGAGCACAAAATGAAATGGTCTCCTCCTGACTAAGGGTCTGAGTAAGGCCATCAATCTGATGCTCCCATCCATGGGAGGGTTTGGGTTTTAGACCTCTGGGGTCCAGAGCCTGAACACCGAAGTAGGGTTAGGGTTTGGTCCTTGGAGAATGGCAGGCCTGATATGCCAGTGCAGACCCAGGATCTCCAGATGGCTGAGTTGAGGGCATTGCTCTGGTGGCCCATCAGGCTCCAGGATTGTGGTGTTTGGGTCCTTGTAAGCTGTGGGTGTCTTTAGGAGGCATGGAAGTTTCTCTAGCCAGGAGGGTTTTGCACAGGGCCATGGGGTCTAATTTCCTCATGGGTGGCAGCCAGAGTCCTGTGTTGGGAATATGGGGTCCCTAGTCTCTAAGTCTAGGGAGCCAGTCCTCTGAATATGGAAGCTTGAACACCCAAACTAGGGTTAGGGTTAGGTGGTAGGGGCAGGGCAGCACCTATATGCCGACACTGTGGTGACCCACCCGGAAGCCTTAGTTGAGGGTTAAGATCAACCCTGTAGACTTGGTGTGCCTAAAGTGAGTTAGCCAATAGGGCCGCCAATTCTCACAAGCATTTTGCCCATATTGTTATCTATTTGAGCAGAATGCTCATCAGAGTAAGCCGGCGTTGGGCAGCCCTGTGGATGCTATGTTCTCCGTGCTGAGGGCCCTTTCTCAGCACCCGAAGTGAGTTCGCCAGGCTTTTACCAGCCAAATCAATACTGATTTGGGCAGAACGATCGTGAGAATTGGCCAGCATTGGGCAGCCCTGGGGACCACCCTGTTACCCATGGCTGAGGGCCCTTTCTCGCTTGGGGAATGTCCCGGCCGCCTGGAATATGCGTCAAGATGATGCGGAACAGCCGGGGCCCCTGGTGAAGGGGAGCTTTCCAGGAGCAGAGTTGAGGGGTGGGTAGTAGCCATTCATCTTCCTCCAACTTTTTGGGAGGCTGGGGAGCCCATGCATGGGTCTGTCCTCCGTGGGGGAATAAATGAGAATGTATCTCTTGTTTGAAGGCTTCCCTAACCCTAACCCTAACCTTAACCCTAACCCTAACTTTTATGGTTCCTCTGTGAGGTGAGGACAATACCTTGTCCTGGAAGGGGGCTACAGTTCCCCAATCAAGAAATCCACATCTCTCTTTGCAACCTGACCTGCCCTTCCCTCAGTATTCCTCAGGGAAGATCTTCTCACTTCATGAGCTGACAGCTCTGAACTTAAAAACGAATATTGTTTTATATTTTTCAATGCCTTAGTTCATTTATGGCATATCTTTCAAAACTGCCAGTGGGGAGGCACCTGGGTGGCTCAGTGGGTTGAAGCCAGGGTCCTGGGCTCAAGCCCTGCATTGGGCTCCATGCTCAGTGTGGAGCCTGCTTCCTCCTCTCTCTCTCTTCCTGCCTATCTGCCTACTTGTGATTTCTGCCTGCCAAATTAATAAATAAAATCTTTAAAAAAACTGCCAGTGGGTTTTTAGCAGTCCTGGAGGTCTGCCTGCTCAAGGAGGGGATGACCTGGGAGAGGCAGCCTTCCTTCCCATCTCCATCAGCATGTCCCTGAGCCCTTGAGCCATCTGTCCCACTGAGGGCTGAGGGATCCAAGACAGCCCATCTTTAGCCCAGGCGGTGTCTGCTGTGTAGACTGATGTGTACCAGTAGTGGTGGGAAGCTGGTATGGGACAGGTGAAGGCAATTTATCCTTCTTTTTCCTTCCTCCTTTTCCACCCAGAGGTAGCTCAGAACAGACTTCAAGCCCTGCATCTCAAGATCACTTGACCCAGACACCCTGCTTTCAGCTGGTGAACTTAGCGGTTTCCTGTTGCTTCTGACTCCCATACCCACTCCCATGGCCATTCATAGATCAGGGGAAGGATCCAACCCTTTTATGTACTTGGTACTCTTCCTGTCCCACACCCAGCCCACCCACATTTGTCTTCCAGGTATGTGCTTGGAAGGAAGCCCATCCATAGGAACTTACCATCCAAACAGATCTAGGTAATGACCACTGAATTAGAGATCCAGGATGCATAACAAACCTGCTCTGAAATCTGTCTCATACTGTATGACAATCTCACATGAAAACAGAAACAATAATAGCTTTCTGGACAGTGAAGTGACATCCGTCTCTACTTACACTCTTGAAATCATAGGTCCTCACCCTGTTACAGTTAACAGGAGAAGTATAAGAATTCAGTGTAATTTGAATTCCAAGCATAGAGTGAATAATTATTGTACAGTTATACTCTCACAAGTATGTCTTATGAACATTGCACAGGAAAAGATTTTTCAAATAGTTTACTGAAAGAAAAACTCTTTTATTGTTTATTTTAATTCAGGTAGAGTTAACATACAGTGGTATATTAGTTTCAGGTGTACAATGTAGTGATTCAGTGATTCTATGTTTACTCAGCTGTCATCAAGAAAAGTGTACTCTTAGTCCCCATCATCCATTTCACCCATCCCTCCATCCACTTCCACTATGGTAACCACAGATTCAGCATTTTGCTTTGTATCTTCTTTCTCCTTTATTTATGTATATTCATTTCTTAAATTCCATGTAAGAGTGACATCACAAGGCATTTGTCTTTCTCCGACTGATGGATTTCACTTAGGACAGTACTCTCTAGCTCCATCCATGTGTCTGCAAATGGCAAGATTTCGGTTTTTTTATGGATGAGTAGTTTCCCACTGTGTGTGTGTGTGTGTGTGTGTGTGTGTGTGTGTGTACATGTATCATCTCATTTATCAATTTATCAAGAGATCCTTGGATTGCCTCCATATTGTAATACTGTAAATAATGTTGCAAAAAAAACATAGGGGCACATGTATCCTTTTGAATTATTGTTCTCATGTTCATTGGGTAAACACACGGTAGTGTGATTGCTGGATCATAATGTAGTTCTATATTTAACGCTTTGAGGAACAGTCATACTCTTTTCTACAGTGGGTTCAGCAGCTTGCATTCCCCAACAGTGCAAGAGGGTAGCCTTTTATCCACATCCTCCCAACATCTGTTTTCTTGTGCTGGTGCTGTTAGCCAATCTGATAGTGTGAGTTAATATCTCATGGAGATATTTTATTTGGATTTTCCTGTTGATGGTTGATAGTGAACATCTTTCCTGGTTGGTTTTCTGGGGGAGGGGCCTGCCACGTGGGTTTTCAGTCAATGGTGTTCCCTGAGTTAAGTCCTCCAGTCCCACTCAAGGGGGTGGGCTCTGAGGAAAGCGTTTTTTTTTTTTTTTTTTTTTTTCAGACTCTTGTTCTCTGGAGATTTATATGTTTGTTCACTTATTTTTTCCCTCTCGCCTTGACCACTTTTGATGGTTTCTGTAGTTTTAGAGGAAAACAGACTGCACCCTGACCTCCCTCTCAGAGAGAAGCCTCAGTCTGGCTGCAGAGCTCAGATGAGATCCGCCTTGGCCGCCTGCAGAGCAGGTTCTGAGTCGTGGTCCCTGGGGACGCAGGATCTTCTGCTTGTATCACAAACCATGGCAGTGTTGGCTGTCTGGACAGATCCAGACCGCCAGAGAGGTTCCAAGCAGTGATCGCACAATGAGGTTTTCCCACTGGCCGGGGCTGGGAGTGCCTGGTCTTTCTTGGTCTAAGAGCGCCAGGCTTGCGCAGGACTTTCTCAGGAGGGCTGTGGGTCCTGCGCATGTCTCAGGCTCTGATAAGGGGCGCAGGTCTGAGAGCACCAGCCTGGCCCTTCGCGCACCTCTCTCACAGGAGAGTTTGGGGCGCATGTCTTAGGCTCTGAAACAATGGCGCGGGTCAAAGAGCACCAGCTGGGCTTTTGTGTACATCTCTCAGGGTAAGATGTGGGGTGCGTGCATCTCAGGCTCTGTAGCAGGGCTCGAGCATTCTGTCCTATGATGTGACTCCTGGCCCCTCACAGGAGCCAGACCCCAGGCAATCAGGCATGCTGGCGGCTCAGGGGCCAAGACCTGGTTTCTCAACCGCACTCCATCTGGCTCAGTGCCAGGGGAGGCTGTCCTGGGACCGGGGACTTAAGCCCCTGTCCCTCGCCGCCCCAATTCCTACAGTTCCCCCCCCCCATGATACTTTACGCTTTTGGAGTGCTTTCAACCAATCTCCAAGTTAATGCTGGTCCCCAGACACAGGGCACTCTCGCTCATATTGGGGGTATTACTTTCGAACCACTCGCCTCTGGTGGCTCCCTCCCCCTTTTGTTTATCTTCCAATATCAGTCTGCCTTTCCCACCGCAATTTACCTGCCCACCGGCATCTTCTGCCATTATAGAGATCCAGACGTGTATAATTCTGACCTCAGGCTGACTTCATGGGTGATCGTAGTTCTTTGGTTGGTAATCAGCTCACTTTAGGGTACAGGTTGAAAAGTCGCCTCCTCCTACTTGCCTGCCATCTTGTCCCCTCCCCCCAATGTTGAGCTCTTTTATCCATTTCGAGTTTCTCTTTGTGTTTGGTGGAAGAGAATGGTCGAGTTTCATTTATCTACACAGAGCTGGCACAATTTTCCCAGCACCATTTATTGAAGAGACTGTATTTTTTCCACTGTATATTTTCCCGCTTTGTTGAAGTTTATTTGACCATAGAGTTGATGGTCAATATATGAGCTCTCTACTCTATTCCACATGTCTATGTGTCTGTTTTTATGCCAGTACCATTCTGTCTTGGTGATCACAGCTTTGTAGTTACCCTTGAAATTGGGCAAAGTGATGCTCCCAATTTTATTTTTCTTTTTTTTTTAATTTATTTTTTATTTATTTCCAGCATAACAGTATTCATTATTTTGCACCACACCCAGTGCTCCATGCAATCCATGCCCTCTGTAATGCTCACCACCTGGTACCCCGACCCCCTGCCCCTTCAAAACACTCAGATTGTTTTCCAGAGTCCATAGTCTCTCATGGTTGACCTCTCCTTCCAATTTCCCCCAACTCCTTTCTCCTCTCTATCTCCCCATGTCTTCCATGCTATTTGTTATGCTTCACAAATAAGTGAAACCATATGATCATTGACTCTCTGCTTGACTTATGTCACTAAGGAGAATCTCTTCCAGTCCCATCCCTGTTCTCCAAAAGCTGGGTATTCATCCTTTCTGATGGAGGCATAATACTCCATAGTGTATATGGACCACATCTTCCTAATCCATTCATCCGTTGAAGGGCATCTTGGTTCTTTCCACAGTTTGACGACTGCGGCCATTGCCGCTATAAACATTGGGGTACAGATGGCCCTTCTTTTCACTCAACCTGTATCTTTCGGGTCAATACCCAGGAGTGTAATTGCAGGGTCATAGGGAAGTTCTGTTTTTAATTTCTTGAGGATTCTCCAACACTGTTCTCCAGAGAGGCTGTACCAACTTGCATTCCCACCAACAGTGGAAGAGGGTTCCCTTCTCCACATCCTCTCCAACACATGTTGTTTCCTCACTTGCTAATTTTGGTCATTCTAACTGGTGTAAGGTGATATCTAAATGTGGTTTTAATTTGAATCTCCCTGATGGCTAGTGACGATTAATATTTTTTCATGTGTCTGATAGCGATGTGTATGTCTTGATTGGAGAAGTGTCTTGTCGTATCTTCTGATTTTTTTTGATATAATTGTCTGTTTTGTGTGTGTTTAGTTTGAGGAGTTCTTTATAGATCCTGGATATCAACCTTTTGTCTACTGTCATTTGCAAATATCTTCTCCCATTCCGTGGGTTGCCCCTTTGTTTTCTTAAATGTTTCCTTTGCTGTGCAGAAGCTTTTGATTTTGATGAAGTCCCTAAAGTTCATTTTCACTTTTTTTCCTTTGTCTTTGGAGACATTTCTTGAAAAAAGTTGCTGTGGCTGATATCGAAGAGATTACTGCCTATGTTTTCCTCTAGGGTTCTGATGGATTCCTGTCTCATGTTGAGGTCTTTTATCCAATTTGAGTTTATCTTTGTGTACGGTGTAAGAGAATGTTCGAGTTTCATTTTTCTACATAGAGCTTCCCAGTTTACCCAGCACCATTTATTGAAGAGACTGACTTTTTCCCATTGTATATGTTTTCCTGTTTTGTCAAAGATTATTTGCCCATAGAGTTGAGGGTCCATATCTGGGCTCTCTACTCTGTTACACTGGTCTATGTGTCCTTTTCTATGCCAATACCATGCTATCTTGATGATCTCAGCTTTGTAGTAAATCTCTAATTTCCCACTCTGTATTTTCATTGTTAGTGTATAAGAAAGCCACTGATTTCTGTACATTGACTTTGTATCCTGCCACGTTGCTGAATTTCTGTATGAGTTCTAGTAGTTTGGGGGTGGAGTCTTTTGGGTTTTCCCTATAAAGAATCATGTCATCTGCGAAGAGTGTTTGACTTCTTCATTGCTAATTTGGATACCTTTTATTTCTCTTTGTTGTCTGATTGCTGTTGCTAGGACTTCTAATACTTAGTTGAACAAGTGTGGTGAGAGTAGGCATAGTTGTCATGTCCCTGATCTCAACGGAAAGGCAGCAAGCTTTTTTTTAATTTCTTTTCTTTATTAATTAATTTATTTTCAGCATAACAGTATTCATTATTTTTTCACCACACCCAGTGCTCCATGCAATCTGTGCCCTCTATAATATCCACTACCTGGTACCCCAACCTCCCACACCCCCACAACTTCAAACCCCTCAGATTGTTTTTCAGAGTCCATACTCTCTCATAGTTTACTTACCTTTCCTATTTACCCCAACTCCCTTCTCCTCTCTAACTCCCCATGCCTTCCATACTATTTGTTATGCTCCACTAATAAATGAAACCATATGATCATTGACTCTCTGCTTGACTCATTTCATTTAGCATAATCTCTTCCAGTCCCGTCCATGTTGCTCCAAAAGTTGGGTATTCATCCTTTCTGATGGAGGCATAATACTCCATAGTGTATATGGACCACATCTTCCTAATCCATTCGTCCGTTGAAGGGCATCTTGGTTCTTTCCACAGTTTGGCGACCGTGGCAATTGCTACTATAAACATTCGGGTACATATGGCCCTTCTTTTCACTCAACCTGTATCTTTCGGTTCAATACCCAGGAGTGTAATTGCAGGGTCATAGGGAAGTTCTGTTTTTAATTTCTTGAGGATTCTCCAACACTGTTCTCCAAAGAGGCTGCACCAACTTGCATTCCCACCAACAGTGGAAGAGGGTTCCCCTTTCTCCTCATCCTCTCCAACACATGTTGTTTCCTGTCTTGCTAATTTTGGTCATTCTAACTGGTGTAAGGTGATATTTCAATGTGGTTTTGATTTGAATCTCCCTGATGGCTAGTGATGATGAACATTTATACTTTTGGTGAGTTATTTGCCTGGATTCAAGAGAAGCATAATGCTGGCTTCATAAAAAGTATATGGAAGTTTTCCTTCTGCTTCAATTTTTGGAAAGAGCTTCAGGAGAAGAGGTGATACTTCTTCTCTGAAGGCTTGGTAGAATTGCCCAGAAAATTCGTCAGATCCTGGGCTCTTTTTGTTGGGGTGGGAGATTTCTTTTTCCTTTTTAATTTTTTTTTATTTTTATAAACATATATTTTTATCCCTGAGGGTACAGGTATGTGAATCAACAGGTTTACACACTTCAGAGAACTCCCCATAGCACATAACCTCCCCAATGTCCATAACCCAGCCCCTCTTCACCCAACCTCCCTCCCCCCAGCAACCCTCAGTTTGTTTCATGAGATTAAGAATCACTTATGGTTTGTCTCCCTCCCAATCCCATCTTGTTTCATTTATTCTTCTCCTACCCCTTAACCTCTCCCGCCTATTGCATCTCCACCTCCTCATATCAGGAAGATCATATGGTAGTTATCTTTCTCTGCTTAACTTATTTTTCTAAGCATGATACCCTCTAGTCCCATTTACAATTGCACCCAAAATCATAAGATACCTAGGAATAAACCTAACCAAAGAGGCAAAGAATCTATATTCAGAAAACTATGAAGTACTCATGGAAGAAATTGAGGAAGACACAAAGAAATGGAAAAATGTTCCATGCTCCTGGATTGTAAGAATTAATATTGTGAAAATATCTGTGCTACCTAAAGCAATCTACACATTTAATGCAATTCCTATTAAAGTACCATCCATCTTTTTCAAAGAAATGGAACAAATAATCCTAAAATTTACATGGAACCAGAAAAGACCTCGAATTGCCAAAGGAATATTGAAAAAAAAAGCCAAAGTTGGTGGCATCACAATTCCAGACTTCAAGCTCTATTACAAAGCTTTCATCATCCAGACAGCATGGTACTGGCACAAAAACAGACACACAGATCAATGGAACAGAACAGTGAACCCAGAACTAGACCCTCAACTCTATGGTCAACTAAACTTCGACAAAGCAGGAAAGAATGTCCAATGGAAAAAAGTCTCTTCAATAAATGGTGTTGCGAAAATTGGACAGCCACATGCAGAAAAATGAAATTGGACCATTTCCTTACACCGCACACAAAAATAGACTCAAAATGGATGAAGGACCTCGATATGAGAAAGGAATACATCAAAATCCTTGAGGAGAACACAGGCAACAACCTCTTCAACCTCAGCAGTAGCAACATCTTCCTAGGAACATCGCCAAAGGCAAGGGAAGCAAGGGCAAAAATGAACTATTGGGATTTCATCAAGATCAAAAGCTTTTGCACAGCAAAGGAAACAGTTAACAAAACCAATAGACAACTGACAGAATGGGAGAAGATATTTGCAAATGACATATCGGATAAAGAGCTAGTGTCCAAATCTGTAAAGAGCTTAGCACACTCAACACCCAAAGAACAAATAATCCAATCAACAAATGGGCAGAGAACATGAACAGACATTTCTGCAAAGAAGACATCCAGATGGCCAACAGACACATGAAAAAGTGCTCCATATCACTCGGCATCAGGGATATAAAAATTAAAGCCACGATGCGATATCACCTCACACTAGTCAGAATGGCTAAAATTAACAAGTCAGGAAATGACAGATGCTGGCGAGGATGCATAGAAAGGGGAGCCCTCCTCCACTGTTGGTGGGAATGCAAGCGGGTGAAACCACTCTGGAAAACAGCATGGAAGTTCCTCAAAATGTTGAAAATAGAACTACCCTATGACCCAGCAATTGCACTACTGGGTATTTGCCCAAAAGATACAAATGTAGTGATCCGAAGGGGACCATGCAGCAGAATGTTTTTAGCAGCACTGTCCACAATAGCCAAACTATGGAAAGAACCTAGATGTCCATCAACAGAGGACGTGGATGGAACTTTTGTGAGGTTTTTGGTCATGACTTCAATACCGTGACTGGTTAACGGTCTATGCAAGTTGTGACTGTCTTCCTGGTTCAATTTTGGGATTGTATAGTTTTCTGGGAATACATCCATTTCACCCAGGGGGCCTAGCTTATTGGCATACAACTGTTCATTTTTTAAATCTCTTTTCAGTGTAACCCTATTTATTGTTTTAGAACCACATCCAGTGCTCCATTCAATCCATGCCCTCTATAATACTCACCTTTTGTTTCCCACAACCCCCCAACCCTCTACCCCTTAAATCCCTCCAATTCATTTTCAGAGTCCATAGTCTCTCATGGTTCACCCCCACTTCCAATTTCCCTCCACTCCCTTCTCCTATCCATCTCCCCTTGTCCTCCATGCTATTTGTTGTGCTCCACACATAGGTGAAACCATATGATAATTGACACTCTCTGCTTGACTTATTTCACGCAGTAGAATCTCTTCTAGTCCCGTCCATGTTGCTACAAAAGTAGGGTATTCATTACTTCTGATGGAGGCATAATACTCCATAGTGTATATGGCCCACATCTTCCTTATCCTTTTGTCCTTTGAAGAGCATCTTGGTTCTATCCACAGTTCGGTGACCATGGCTATTGCTGTTCTAAATATTGGGGTACAGATGGCCCTTCTTTTCACTACATCTGTATCTTTGTGGTAAATACCAAGTAGTGTAATTGCAAGGTCATAGGGAAGCTCTGTTTTTAATTTCTTGAGGAATCTCCATTCTTTTCTCCAAAGTGCCTGTACCAACTTGTATTCCGGACAGCAGTGTAAGAGGTTTCCCCTTTCCTCACATCCTCCCCAACACATGTTTCCTGTCTTGCTAATTTTGGCCATTCTATCTGGTGTAAGGTTCTATCTCAATGTGGTTTTAATTTGCATTTCCCTGTTGGCTAGTGATGATGAACATTTTTTCATGTGTCTGATAGCCATTTCTATGTCTTCATTGGAGAGGTGTCTGTTCCTATCTTCTGTCCAAATTTTTATATGATTTTCTGTTTTGTGTGTGTTGAGTTTGAGGAGTTCTTTATAGATCCTAGATATCAACCTTTTGTCTGTACTGTCATTTGCAAATATCTTCTCGCAATCTGTGGGTTGCCTCTTTGTTTCATTGACAGTTTCCTTTGCTGTGCAGAAGTATTTTATCCTGATGAAGTCCCAAAAGTACTTCTTCACTTCTGTTTTCTTTGTCTTTGAGACATACCTTGAAAGAAGTTGTTATGGCCAGTGTTGAAGAGGTTAATGTCTATGTTCTCCTCTAGGATTCTGATGGATTCCTGTCTCACATTGAAGTCTTTTATCCATTATGAGTTTATCTTTGTGTATGGTGTAAGAGGATGGTCGACTTTCATTCTTCTACATATAGCTGCCCAGCTTTCCAAACACCATTTATTGAAGAGACTGTCATTTTTCCACTGTATATTTTTTTCCTGATTTCTTGAAGACTATTTGACCATAGTGCTGATGATCCCTATCTGAACTCTCTACACCGTTCTAGTGGTCTATGTGTCTGTTTTTATGCCAGCCCCATGCTGCCTTGATGATCACATCATCATAGTAACCCTTGAAATCAGGCAACATTATGCTCCCAGTTTTATTTTTCTTTTGGCATTTCTTAGCAATACGGGGACTTTTCTGATTCCACACAAATTTTAGGCATGTGTTTGCTCCATGTCTTTGAATGATACCGGTGGAATTTTTATCCAAATGGCATTAAAAGGATCGATTGCACTAGGCAGTATAGATATTTTTTCCCACAAGATTTTTTTTTAATTTTATTAATTTATTTTCAGCATAACAGTATTCATTGTTTTTGTACCACACCCAGCGCTTTATGCAATCCATGCCCTTTATTATACCCACCACCTGGTACACCAACCTCCCAACCCCCGCTCCTTCAAAACCCTCAGTTTTTAATTAATTTATTTATTTTCAGCATAACAGTATTTATTAATTTTTTCACCACACCCAGTGCTCCATGCAATCCATGCACTCTATAATAACCCAACACCTGGTACCCCAACGTCCCACCCCCTGCCACTTCAAACCCCTCAGATTTTTTTTCAGAGTCCATAGTCTCTCATGGTTCACCTCCCCTTCCAATTTCCCTCAACTCCCTTTTTCTATCTCCCCATGTCTTCCACGCTATTTGTAATGCTCCACAAATAAGTGAAACCATATGATAAATGACTCTCTCTGCTTCACTTATTTCACTCAGCATTATCTCTTCCAGTCCCATCCATGTTGCTACCAAACTTTGGTATTCGTCTTTTCTGATGAAGGCATAATACTCCATAGTGTATATGGACCACATCTTCCTTATCCATTCGTCCATTGAAGGGCATCTTGGTTCTATCCACAGTTTGGTGACCGTGGCCACTGCTGCTATAATCATTGGGGTACAGATGGCCCTTCTTTTCACAACATCTGTATCTTTGGGGTAAATACCCAGGAGTGCAATTGCAGGGTCATAGAGAAGTTCTATTTTTTTATTTCTTGAGAAATCTCCACACTGTTCTCCAAAGAGGCTGCACCAACTTGCATTCCAACCAACAGTGGAAGAGGGTTCACATTCCTCCACATCCCCTCCAACACATATTGTTTCCTGTCTTGCTAATTTTGGCCATTCTAACTGGTGTAAGGTGATATCTCAATGTGGTATTAATTTGCTAGTGATAATGAACATTTTTCATGTGTCTGATAGCCATTTGTACGTCTTCATTGGAGAAGTGTCTTGTCATATCTTCTGCCCATTTTTTGATATGATTGTCTGTTTTGTGTGTGTTGAGTTTGAGGAGTTCTTTATAGATCCTGGATATCAACCTTTTGACTGTACTGTCATGTGCAAATATCTTCTCCCATTCCGTGGGTTACCTCTTTGTTTTCTTGACTGTTTCCTTTGCTGTGCAGAAGCTTTTGATTTTGATGAATCCCCAAAGTTCATTTTAACTTTTGTTTCCCTTGCCTTTGGAGACATATCTTGAAAGAAGTTGCTGTGGCTGATCTCAAAGAGATTTCTGCCTATGTTCTTCCTAGGATTCTAATGGATTCCTGCCTCACATTGAAATCTTTTATCCATTTTGAGTTTATATTTGTATACGGTGTAAGGGAATGGTCGAGTTTCATTTTTATACATATAGCTGCCTATTGTTCCCAGCACCATTTATTGAAGAGACTGACTTTTTCCCACTGTATATTTTTTCCTGTTTTGTCAAAGATTATTTGACCATATAGTTGAGGGTCCATATCTGGGCTCTCTACTCTGTTACACTGGTCTGTGTGTCTGTTTTTATGTGAGTTCCATGCTGTCTTGGTGATCACAACTTTGTAGTAAAGCTTGAAATCAGGTATTGTCATGCCCCCCTTTTTATTTTTGTTTTTCAAAATTTCCTTAGTGATTCGGGATCTCTTCTGATTCCATACAAATTTTTGGATTATTTGCTCCAGCTCTTTGAAAAATACTGGTGTAATTTTGATTGGAATAGCATTAAAAGTATAGATTGCTCCAGGCATTATCGACATTGTAACAATGTTTATTCTTCCGATCCAAGAGCATGGAATGGTCTATCATCTTTCAGGGTCTTCTTCAATTTCTTTCATGAGAATTCTGTAGTTCCTTGAGTACAGAACATTTATCTCTTTGTTTAGGATTATTCCCAGGTATCTTATGGTTCTTATTGCTATAGTAAATGGAATGATTCTCTGATTTCCCTTTCTGTATTTTCATTATTAGTGCATAAAAAAGCCACTGATTTCTGTGGATACAGGATACATTGACTTTGTATCCTGCCACGTTGCTGAATTGCTGTATGAGTTCTAGTAGTTTGGGGGTGGAGTCTTTTGGGTTTTCCATATAAAGAATCATGTCATCTGCAAAGAGAGAGAGTTTGACTTCTTCAGTGCCAATTTGGATACCTTTTGTATTTCTTCGTTGTCTGATTGCTGTTGCTAGGACTTCTAATACTATGTTGAACAAGACTGGTGAGAATGGGCATCCTTGTCGTGATCCTGATCTCAACGGGAAGTCTGCAAGCTTTTTCCCATTGAGGATGATATTTGCTGTGGGTCTTTAATAGATAGATATGATAAAGTTCAGGAATGTTCCCTCTATCCCTATACTTTGCAGCGTTTTAATCACGAATGGATGCTGGATTTTTTCAAGTGCTTTTTCTGCATTGATTGAGAGGACCATGTGGTTCTTCTCTCTTCTCATATTAATTTTTTCAATGACATTGATTGATTTATGAATGTTGAACCATCCTTGTAGCCCAGGGATGAATCCCACCTGGTCATGGTAGATAATCTTTTTAATGTGCTGTTTGACCCTGTTTGCAAGGATCTTGTTGAGAATCTTAGCATCCATATTCATCAGTGATATTGGTCTGAAATTATCCATTTTGGTAGAGTCTTTGCCTGGTTTGGGGATCAGGGTAATTCTAGCTTCATAGAAAGAGTCTGTAAGTTTTCCTTCTGCTTCAATTTTTTGAAACAGCTTCAGGAGAATAGATGTTATTTCTTCTTTGAAAGTCTGTTAGAATTCCCCAAGCAATCCATCAGGTCTTGGGCTCTTGTTTCTTGGGAGGTTTTTGATCACTGCTTATATCTCATTACTAGATATCGGACGATTCAGGTTGTCAATCTCTTCCTGGTTCAATTTTGAAAGTTTATAGTTTTCCAAGAATGCATCCATTTCATCAAGGTTGCTAAGCTTATTGGCATATAACTATTGATAATAACTTCTGATGATTGTTTCTACTTCCTCGTTGTTAGTTGTGATCTCTCCGTTTTCATTTATAATTTTGTGAATTTGGGCTTTCTCTCATTTCTTTTGGATTAGTGTGGCCAGTGCCTTATTGATCTTCTTGATTCTTTCAAAAAAACCAACTTCTAGTTTCATTGATACGTTCTACTGTATCTTTGGTTTCTACCTCATTGATCTCAGCTCTAATCTTGATGATTTCTCTTCTTATGTGTAAAGTTGGTTTGATTTTTTTGTTGATTCTCCAGTTCTTTAAGGTGTAGAGACATCTGGTGTATTCTGGATTTTTCAAACTTTTGAGGGAGGCTTGGATGTCTATGTATTTCCCCCTTAGAACCGCCTTTGCTGTATCCCATAGGGTTTGGATCGAAGTGTCTTTATTCTCATTGGTTTCCATTTGTTTCAGTTCTTCTTTAATCTCCTGGTTGATCCAAGCATTCTTAAGCAAGGTGGTCTTTAGCTTCCAGGTGTTTGAGTTCCTACTGTACTTTTCCTTGTGATTAAGCTCCAGTTTCAGAGCATTATGATCTGAGAATATGCAGGGAAAAATCTCAGTCTTTTGATATCAGTTTAGTCCTGATTTATGACTCAGCATGTGGTCTATTCTTGAGAAGGTTCCCTGTCCTCTTGAGAAGAATGAGTATTATTTTGTTTTAGGGTGGAATGTTCTGAATATATCTATGAGATCCATCTGTTCCAATGTGTCATTCAATGCTCTTGTTTCCTTATTGATTTTCTGCTTCAATGATCTGTCTATTTCTGAGAGAGGCATGTTAAGATCTCCTATGATTAGTGTATTCATATCAAAATGACTCTTTATCTTGATTAACGTTTTCTTTTGTAATTGGATGCTCCCATATTGGAGGCATGGTTATTTACAATTGTTAGATCATCTTGGTGGATTTTCCCTTTAAGAATTATGTAGTGTCCTTCTGTATCTCTGACTACAGCCTTTAGTTTAAAATCTAATTTATCTGATATGAGAATCGCTACCCCGGCCTTCTTTTGAGGCCCATTGGCATGAAAGATGCTTCTCCGTCCCTTCACTTTCAGTCTGGGTGTATTTTTAGGTTCAAAATGGGTCTCTTGTAGAGGACATATGGATGGGTTCTGTCGTTTTATCCAATCTGCAACCCTGTGCTGTTTTATGGGCGCATTTAGGCCATTCGCATTGAGATTGATTATTAATAGATACGTTTTTATTGACATCAAGTTACCTTTGAAGTCTTTCTTTCTGTAGATTGTCTCTATATTTCTCTTCCATGCTATTCTTAGAATTTTTAGTCTTTTATAGAACCCCCCTTAATATTTCCTGCAGTGTCGGCTTGGTGGTAGCATAGTCTTTTAAGTCTTGCCGGTCTTGGAAACTATTTATATCTCCATCCATTCTGAATGTCAGTCTTGATGGATAAAGTATTCTTGGCTGCATGTTCTTCTCATTTAGTGCCCTGAATATATCTTGCCAGCCTTTTCTGGCTTACCAGGCTTCTGTGGACAGGTCTGATGTTATATTGATGGGCTTTCCTATGTAAGTAAGGAGCCTCTTTGCCCTAGTAGCTTTCATGAGATTATACCTACAATTATAATTCCTCAATTTGACTATCAGGTGTCGTGTTTTCTTTTTTTTTTTTTTTTGGAATGTATAATCTTGGGTGGAGACCGTTTAGCCTCCAGTACATGAATTCTGGTTCCATTCGCGAGATTGGGAGAATCTTCTTGAAGGACTTGTTCCACTATATCTTCTAGATCTTTCTTTCTTCTCCCCTTCAGGGATTCCAGTAATTCTGAGGTTGGAACGTTTCATGGCATCATTTATTTCCTTGATTCTGTTTTCATGATTTCTAAGCTGTTTCTTCCAGGCCTCCTCCTGATCCTTTCTCTCTATCTGTTTGTCCTCCAGATCACTAATTCTATCTTCTGTCTCAGTTACCCTAGCTTTGAGAGAGTTTAGATTAGATTGGAACTCATTGAGAGCATTGTGGACCTCCTCCCTGGTAGCTATAAGCTCCGCCCTAACATTGTGAACATCATGTCTTGTCGCTTTCAGCTTGGCCCTAATCAATTATGTTTGGTCATCCATGCCTTTCTCCAAACTAGCTATTGCCTGGATTATTGTTAACCTGAATTCTCTTTCCAACATATTGTCTATGTTGATAGCCATTAGCTCTATTGCAGAAGGTCCATCCCCTGTATTTTTCTTCTGTTGGGGATTCCTCCTCCTAGTCATTTTGGTGAGAGATGACTGAACAGATGTAGCTGGATGTATCAACCATGGTGCAGTCAAGGTGCACCCTGGAACACTTCTGAACAATCAGGATTCCCCACCCAAATGAGAGACAAAAGAAAAGAAAAAGAAAAAAAAAAGAGATAGAGAGACAGGAAAGAAAGGGCAAGATTAAAGAGAAAGTTCAGCCCAAATGGGCCCCAAGGTAAGATTTATGAATTAGACAAACAAAAAGACTGATAAAGGTATATGACAAGAGAAAAAAATATATATATATACAAAAAAAGGAAGAACCTCGTCAAAAAGAACCCCACGTGTAAGATTTATATACTATCAGGACAAACACAAAAACACAGAAACACTGGTGGAAGATAAAGATTGGAGAGTGTTTATAAATTCTCAGTGTGTGCGAGGAAGTTTGTTTTAATTCTTCCTGGATGTATCTTGATATCTTTGTTAAAGGACTCAACTTTCCTAAGATAAAGGAGTATTAAAAATTAGTTACCTATAGGGGTATTATTGATTGGGGAAAGGGGACTACTTTGAAGTTTAACTCTATATGAATAATAGAAGATAAAAATAAAAAGGAAAAAAAAACTAAACTAAACTAAAACATAAAAAAATGTAGGAATAAAAAAATAAAAATGCAAAAGGAAAACATAGGTGTATGTATCAAAAAGTTCAGGTTAGAAAGTTATTATGGAATTTGATGTACTGGACAGCTCGCTGTGATGGTAAATAGGTTAATAAAATTACATATATATATATACCAGAATAGTGGGAATGAATGAAAAAGAAAACTTTTCCTATGAAGTAGTGGTTGTTCTCTTGTAGTCCTTTTTTATTTTTTTTCTCTCTTTTTTTTTCTTTCTTCATTTGTTTTCTGGGGGAGGGGCCTGCCACGTGGGTTTTCAGTCAGTGATGTTCCCTGCATTAAGTTCTCCTGCCCCCCTCAAGGTGGTGGGCTCTGAGGAAACTGTTTTTTTTTATTTTTTTCAGACTTTTGTTCTCTGGAGGTTTTTATGTTTATTCACTTTTTTTCTCACTTTGACCTCTTTTGATGGTTTTTGTAGTTTTAGAGGAAAATAAACCACACCCTGATCTCTCTCTCAGAGAGAAGCCTCGGTCTGGCTGCAGTGTCTAAATAAGTTCCCCATGGGCCACTGGCAGAGCAGGTTTCAAGTTGCTGTCCCTGGGGTACCCAAAGCCAAGGAAGTGGCGGCTGTCTGGGAAGCTCCAGACCGCCAGAGAGGTTCCAAGCAGCGGTCACACACTGAGATATTCCTGCTGGCCCGGGCTGGGAGTGCCTGGTCTTTCTGGGTCTAAGAGCGCCCGGCTTGCATGCACCAATTTCAGGGGAGGCTGAGGTTCACGCGCAGGTCTCAGGCTCTGAGAACAAGGTACAGATCCGAGAGCACCAGGTTGGGCCTTCACGCACCTCTCTCAGGGGAGAATTTGATGCAGGCTCTGAAACAATGGCACATATGAAAGGGCACTGGCTGGGCCTTTATACCTCTCTCAGGGGAGTATGTCAGGCTCTATAGCAGGGCTCATGCATTCTGCCATCCAGCGTGGCTCCCATCCCCTCACAGGAGCCAGAACCCATGCATTCTCAGGTGTGCTGGCAGCTTAGGGACCAAGACCTGGTTTCTTGGCTGCACTCTCTCTGGCTCAGCACCAGGGGAGGCTGTCCTGGGACCAGGGACTTAAGCCCCTGTTGCTAGCCATCCCGATCCCCACAATTCCCCCCCCCCGAGATTCTTAGCTATTTTGGAGTGCTTTCCAACAGTCTCCAAGTTAATGCTGGTCCCCAGATGCAGGGCACTCTCGCTCCTATTGGGGTATTACTTTCCAACTGGTCGCCTCTGGTGGCTCCCTCCCCCTTTTGTTTATCTTCTGATATCAGTCCCCCATTCCCACTCCGTGTTACCTGCCCACTGGTGTCTTCTGCCCCTGTAGAGATCCAGACGTGTATAATACTGATCTCAGGGTGATTTCATGGGTGATTGGAGTTCTTTGGTAGGTAATCAGCTCACTTTGGGGTACAGGTTGAAAAGCCATCTCCTCCTACTTCACTGCCATCTTGTCGACCTCTCTCTGCTTCAATTTTTTGAAACAGTTTAAGGAGAATAGGTGTTATTTCTTCTTTGAATGTTTTATAGAATTCCCAAATGAATCCATCAGGGCCTGGGTTTTTGTTTTTTGGGAGGTTTTTGATCACCGCTTCAACCTCATTACTAGATATTGGTCTTCAGATTGTCAATTTCTTCCTGGTTCAATTTTAGGAGTTTATAGTTTTCCAGGAATGCATCCATTTCGTCTAGGTTGCTTAGCTTATTGGAATATAACTGTTGATAACTTCTGATAGTTGTTTCTATTTCCTTGGTGTTCATTGTGATCTCTCCCTTTTCATTCATAATTTTATGAATTTGAGCTTTCTCTCTTTTCTTTTGGATTAGTGTGGCCAATGGTTTATCGATCTTATTGATTCTTTCAAAAAAACCAGCTTCTAGTTTCACTGATATGTTCTACTGTATCTCTGGTTTCTACCTCATTGATATCAGCTCTAATCTTGATTATTTCCCTTCTTGTGTGTGGAGTTGGTTTGTTTTGTTGTTGATTCTCCAGTTCTTTAAGGTGTGAAGACAGCTGCTGTGCTCTAGATTTTTCAGTTTTTTTGCTTGTTTGTTTGTTTGTTTGAGGGATGCCTGGATGGCTATGTATTACCCCCTTAGGACCGCCTTTGCTGTATTCCATAGGGTTTGGATCGAAGTGTCTTTATTCTCATTGGTTTCCATTTGTTTCAGTTCTTCTTTGATCTCCTGGTTGATCCAAGCATTCTTGAGCAAGGTGGTCTTTAGCTTCCAGGTGTTTGAGTTCCTTCTTTACTTTTCCTTGTGATTGAGCTCCAGTTTCAAAGCATTATGATCTGAGGATGTGCAAGGAATAATCTCAGTCTTTTGGTATCAGTTGAGTCCTGTTTTGTGACTCAGTATGTGGTCTATTCTTGAGAAGGCTCTATGTGGACTTGAGAAGAATGAGTATTTTGTTGTTTTAGGGTGGAATGTTCTGTATATATCTATAAGGTCCATCTGGTCCAGTGTGTCATTCAATGCTCTTGTTTCTTTATTGATTTTCTGCTTCAATGATCTATTTCTGAGAAAGGCATGTTAAGATCTCCTATGATTAGCGTATTCATATCAATATGACCCTTTTTCTTGATTAACAGTTTTCTTATGTAATTGAATGCTCCCATATTGGAGGCATAGATATTTACAATTATTAGATCATCTTGGTGGATTGTCCCTTTAAGAATTATGTAGTGTCCTTCTGTATCTCTGACTACAGCCTTTAGTCTAAAATCTAATTTATCTTATATGAGAAATGCTACCCCGGCCTTCTTTTGAGGCCCATTGGCATGAAAGATGCTTCTCCGTCCCTTCACTTTCAGTCTGGGTGTATCTTTAGGTTCAAAATGGGTCTCTTGTAGAGAACATATGGATGGGTTCTGTCGTTTTATCCAATCTGCAACCCTGTGCTGTTTTATGGGTGCATTTAGGCCATTCGCATTGAGATTGATTATTAATAGATACGTTTTTATTGACATCGAGTTACCTTTGAAGTCTTTCTTTCTGTAGATTGTCTCTATATTTCTCTTCCATGCTATTCTTAGGATTTTTACTCTTTCATAGAACCCCCTTTAATATTTCCTGCAGTGTCGGCTTGGTGGTAGCATAGTCTTTTAAGTCTTGCCGGTCTTGGAAACTCTTTATCTCTCCATCCATTTTGAATGTCAGTCTTGCTGGGTAAAGTATTCTTGGCTGCATGTTCTTCTCATTCAATGCCCTGAATATATCTTGCCAGCTCTCTCTGGCTTGCCAGGTGTCTGTTTAGAGGTCTGACATTATTCTGATGGGCTTTCCTCTGTACGTAAGGATCTTCTTTGTCCTAGCTACTTTCAAGAGGTTCTGCCTACAATTATATTTCTTCATTCTTACTACTAGGTGTCTCGAGGACTTTTGAGAATCTGTAATCTTGGGGGGAAACCGTTCGGCCTCTAGTACAGGAATGCTGGTTCCATTCCCGAGATTCAGAAAATTTTCATGAAGAACTTGTTCCACTATATCTTCTAGACTTCTTTCTTTCTCCTCTCCTTCAAGGATTCTAATAATTCTGACGTTGGAACATTTCATGGCATCATTTATTTCTGTGATTCTGTTTTCATGGCTCTAAGCTGTTTGTTTAAGGCTTCCTCCTGATACTTTTTCTCTATCTGTTCATTCTCCAGATCACTAATTCTATCTTCTGTCTCAGTTACTCTAGCTTTCAGAGAATTTATATTAGAGTGAAACTCATTGAGAGCATTGTGAAGCTTATCCCTGTTAGTTTTCAGCTCTTCCCTAATATTGAAAACGTGATCTCTGGTCATTTTAAGTTCGGCTCTAATCATTTCCTTTTGGTCACTCATGGCTTTCTCCAACCTAGCTATTGCTTGGATAATTGTTAGCCTGAATTCTCTTTCTGACACATTGTCTATGTTGATAGCCATTAGCTCTGTTGCAGAAGGTCCATTTTTTGTATTTTTCTTCTTTTGGGCATTCCTCCTCCTAGTCATTTTGGTGAGAGATGGCTGAATGGGTGTAGCTGGATGTATCGACAGTGGTGCAGTCAAGGCGCACCCTGGAACGCTTCTGATCAATCAGAGTTACCCATGAGAGGAAAAAGAAAAGGAAAAGAAAAAAAGAGAGAGGGAGAGAGACAAGAATGAAAGGTGAGATAAAAGAGAAGGTTCAGCCCAAATGGGTTCCAAGGTAAGATTTATGAAGTTTACAAACAAAAACAGACAAACAAAAAGACTGATAAAAGTATATGAGAAGAGAAAATTATATATATATATATGTATATTTGCATATATAAATGCAAATAAAGGAATAACCTCATCAGAAAGAACCCCGAGTGTAAGATTTATATACTATCAGGACAAACACAAAAACACAGAAATAGGGGCGCCTGGGTGGCTCAGTGGGTTAAGCAGCTGCCTTCGGCTCAGGTCATGATCTCAGGGTCCTGGGATCGAGTCCCACATCCGGCTCTCTGCTCAGCAGGGAGCCTGCTTCCTCTCTCTCTCTCTCTCTCTGCCTGCCTCTCTGCCTACTTGTGATCTCTCTCTGTCAAATATATAAATAAAAAAAAACACAGAAATACTGGTGGAAGAAAAAGATTGTAGAGTGGTTGTAAATTCTCAGTGTGGGTGAGGAAGGTTTTTTGTTTTTTGTTTTTTTGTTTTTGTTTTTTTCCGGATGTATCTTGATGTATTTGTTAAAGACTACACTTTCCTAAGATAAATGGGGATTAGGAATTGTTTTACCTATAGGGGTGGCTTTGATTGGGGAAAGGGGATTACCTTGAAGTTTAATTCTATATGAATATTAGAAAATAAAAATTAAAAAAAAGGAATAAACTAGACTAAACTAAACTAAAATTTAAAAAAATAAATTTAAAAAACAGAAATGCAAAAGGAAAACACAGGTGTATGTATCAAAAAGTTCAGGTTAGAAGGTTATTATGGAATTTGATGTACTGGACATCTCACTGTGACGGTAAATAGGTTAAAAAATTTTCTATATAATAATAAAAAATTATCTTTAATAAAATGAGCCAGGATAGTGGGAACAAATTAATAATAAAAATTGTCCTATGAAGTAGTGGTGGTTGCTCTCTTTTTGTCTTTTTTTTTTCCTTTCCCGGTTGGTTTTCTGGGGGAGGGGCCTGCCACGTGGGAATTCAGTCAATAATGTTCTCTGAGTTAAGTCTTCCCACCCCCCTCAAGGGGGTGTGCTCTTAGGAAACTGTTTTTTTCAGGCTTTTGTTCTCTGGAGGTTTTTATATTTGTTCACTTTTGTTTTTCTCTCTTGCCTTGAGGGCTTTTGATGGTTTTTGTAGGTTTAGAGGAAAGCAAACTGTACCCTGTCCTCCGTCTCAGAGAGAAGCCTCAATCTGTCCAAAGAGCCCAAATAAAATCCCCCTTCAACACTGGCAGAGCAGGTTCCCAGTCGCGGTCCCTGGGGACTCAAGATTTTTTGCTTGTACCAAAACCACAGCAGTGGCCGCTGTCTGGGCAGCTCCAGACTGCCAGAGAAGTTCCAAGCAGCAATCGCACACTGAGATTTTCCCACTGGCACAAGCTGGGAGTGCCTGGTATTTCCAGGTCCGAGAGCACCAGGCTGGTGCCTGTGCCACCTCTCTCTCTGGAGGGCGCAGGGCACTTCTCGGACTCTGATGGCATGGCAGGGCACTTGCATGGGGACTGCAAAAAAGCTGTGCTTCTGTTGGCTTGCGAGGCTCCCAGCCCCTCATGGGAGCTGGGCGCCACACGCTCTCAGGCGAGCTTGCTGGTGGTTCAGGGACCAAGACCTGGTTTCTCTGCCACACTCTTTCTGGCTCTGCACCAGGGGTGGCTGTCCTGGGTCTGGGGACTTAAGCCCCTGACCCTAACACCCCGATTCCTGCAATTTCTTCCTAGTGATCCCTTGCTCTTCTTGAGTGCTTTCTACCATACTTCTGAGATAATGCTGGTCCCCAGACGCAGGGCACTCTCGTATTGGGATATTACTTTCCAGTGGGTCACCTCTGGTAGCACCCTCCCACTTTTGTTTATCTTCCGATATCAGTCCGACTTTCCCACTCTGCTTTACCTGCCCACTGGCGTTTTCTGCTCTGGTAGAGATCCAGATGTGTATAATTCGGGTCTCAGGCTGATTTTGTCGGTGAGTGGAGTTCAATAGAAGTAGGGTCCAGGTTGAAAGGGAGCCTCCTCCTACTTCTCCGCCATCTTGTCTCCAATATAACATTTTAACAATGTTTTTTTTTTTTAAATTAAATTAATTTCTTTATTTTCAGAAAAACAGTATTTATTATTTTTTTCACCAACCCAGTGCTCCATGCAATCTGTGCCCTCTATAATACCCACCACCTGGTACCCCAAGATCCCACCCCCCCGCCACTTCAAACCCCTAGGTTGTTTTTCAGAGTCCATAGTCTCTCATGATTCACCTCCCCTTCCAATTCCCCCAAACTCCCTTCTCCTCTCTAAGACCCCTTGTTCTCCATGGTATTTCATATGCTCCACAAATAAGTGAAACCATATGATAATTGATTCTCTCTGCCTTTCTTCATTCAGCATAATCTCTTCCAGTCCCGTCCATGCTGCTACAAAAGTTGGGTATTCATCCTTTCTGATGGAGACATAATACTCCATAGTGTATATGGACCACATCTTCCTTATCCATTCATCCATTGAAGGGCATCTTGGTTCTTTCATAGTTTGGCGACCGTGGCCATTGCTGCTATAAACATTAGGGTACAGATGGCCCTTCTTTTCACGACATCTGTATCTTTGGGGTAAATACCCAGGAGTGCAATTGCAGGGTCATAGGGAAGTTCTGTTTTTAATTTATTGAGGAATCTCCACACTGTTCTCCAAAGAGGCTGCACCAACTTGCAATCCCACCAACAGTATAAAAGGGTTCCCCTTTCTCCACATCCTCTCCAACACATGTTGTTTCTTGTTTTGTTAACTTTGGCAATTCTAACTGGTGTAAGGTGATATCTAACTGTGGTTTTATTTTGAATCACCCTGAGGGCTAGTGATGATGTACATTTTTTCATGTGTCTGATTGCCATTTGTATGTCTTCATTAGAGAATTGTCTGTTCATATCTTCTGCCCATTTTTTGATATGTTTGCCTATTTCCTATGTGTTGAGTTTGAGGAGTTCATTATAGATCCTGGATATCAACCTTTTGTCTGTACTGTCCTTTGCAAATATCTTATCACATTCCATGGGTTGCATCTTTGTTTTTTTGACTTTTTCCTTTGCTGTGCAGAAGCTTTTGATTTTGATGAAGTCCCAAAAGTTTATTTTGGCTTTTGTTTCCTTTGACTTTGGAGACATATCTTGAAAGAAGTTGCTGTGGCTGATATAGAAGAGATTACTGCCTATGTTCTCCTCTAGGGTTCTGATGGATTCCTGTCTTACGTTGAGGTCTTTTATCCATTTTACCAATGTTTATTCTTCTGATCCTTGAGCATGGAATGGTCTTCTGTCTTTTTTGTTTTCTTCAATTTTTTTCATGAGTGTTCTGTAGTTCCTCAAGAAAAATCCTTTACTTCTTTGGTATGGTTTATTCCCAGGTATCTTATGGTTTCAGTGCTGTAGTAAATGGAATTGATTCTCTAATGTCCCTTTCTGTATTTTCATTGATAATGTAGAAGAAGGCCACTGATTTCTGTACAATGATTTTGTATCCTGCCACATTATTGAGTTGCTGTATGAGTTCTGGTAGTTTGGAGGTGGGGTGTTTTGAGTTTTCCATATAAATTATGTCATCTGTGAGGAGAGAGTGTTTGACTTCTTCATTACCAATTTGGATACCTTTTATTTCTCATTGTTGTCTGATTGCTGTTGCTAGGATTTCAAATAGTTTGTAGAACAAGAGTGGTGAGAGTGGGCATCCTTGTCATGTTCCTGATCTCAAAGGGAAGCCTGTCAGCTATTACCCATCGAGGATAATATTCACTGTGGGTTTTTCATAGAAACATTTTATGAAGTTGACTAATGTTCCCTCTATCCCTATACTTTGAAGCATTTTAATCAGGACCGGATGCTGGATTTTGTATAATGCTTTTTCTTCTTCAATGGAGAGGACCATGTGGTTCTCCTCTCTATGCTTCATAATTTGTTCTATGACATTGATTGATTTGTGAATGCTGAACCATCCTTGCAACCCAGGGATAGATCCCACCTGGTCATGGTGGATCATCTTTTGAATGTACTGTTGGATCCTGTGAGCTAGGATCTTGTTGAGAATCTTAGTATCCATATTCATCAGTGATATTGGTCTGAAATTCTCCTTTTGGTGAGGTCTTTGCCTGGTTTGTGGAGCAGGGTAATGCTGCCTTCATAAAAAGGGTCTGGAAGTTTTCTTTCTGCTTAATTTTTGGAACGAGCTTCAGGAGAAGACATGTTATTTCTTCTATGAAAGTCTGGTAGATTTCTCCTGTGAATCCATCAAGTCCTGGGCTCTTGTGTATTGGGAGGTTTTTGAACACTTCTTCAATCTTGTTACTGGGTAAAAGTCTATTTATGTTGTGAATTTCTTCCTGGTTCAATTTTGGGATTATACTTTTCTAAAAATGCATCCATTTCACAAAGGTTGCTTAGCATATTGGCATACAACTGTTTAATTTTTTAAATTATTTTCAGTGTAACCGTATTCAATGTTTTAGTACAACTCCCAGTGTTCCATGCACTCCATACCATCTCTAATAAGCACCACTTGGTTTCCCCAAACTCCCACCCAACCCATGCAAAGACCTCAGATTCTTTTACAGAGTCCATAGTCTCTCATGGTTCACCTCCGCTTCCAATTTCCCTCAACTCCCTTCTCCTCTCCATCTCCCCTTGTCCTCCATGGTATTGTTTATGCTACACACTTAAGTAAAACAATATGATAACTGATTCTGTCTGCTTATCTTATTCCACTAAGCATAATCTCTTCCAGTCCTGTCCATGTTGCTGCAAAATTTGGGTATTCAACCTTTCTGATGGAGGCATAATACTCCATTGTGTATATGGACTACATCTTCCTTATCCATTCGTCTTTTGAAGTTCATCTTCGTTTTTTCCACAGTTTGTTGACCATGGCCATTGCTGCTATAAACATTGGGGTACAGATATCCCTTCGTTTCACTCCATCTGTATCTTTGGGGTAAATACCCAGTAGTGCAATTGCAGGGTCATAGGATAGCTCTGTTTTTAATTTCTTGAGGAATCTCCACACTGTTTTCCAAAGTAGCTGCACCAACTTGCTTTCCCACCAACAGTGTAAGAGGGTTTCCCTTTCTCCACATCCTCTCCAACACATGTTGTTTCCTGTCTTGCTTATTTTGGCTGTTCTAACTGGTGTAAGGTGGTATCTCAATGCGGTTTTAATGTGCATCAGTCTGATGGCTAATGATGATGAACCTTTTTTTTCATGTGTCTGATAGCCATTTGTATGTCTTCATTGGAGAAGTGTCTCTTCATATCTTCTGCCCATTTTTAAAATATGATTGTCTGTTTTGTGTGTGTTGAGTTTGAGGAGTTCTTTATAGGTCCTGGATATCAACCATTTGTCTGTCCTGTCATTTGCAAGTATCTTCTCGCAATCCTTGGGTTGCTCTTTGTTTTGTTGACTGTTTCCTTTGCTATGCAGAAGGTTTAGATTTTGATGAAGTCCCAGAAGTTTATTTTGGCTTTTGTTTCCTTTCCCTTTGGAGACATATCTTGAAAGAAGTTGCTGTGGCTGACATCGAAGAGATTACTGCTTATATTCTCCTCTATGATTCTGATGGATTTTGTCTCACATTGAGGTCTTTTATCCATTTTGAGTTTATCTTTGTGTGTGGTGTAAGACAATGGTCCAGTTTCATTCTTCTACGTATAGTTGCCCAGTTTTCTCTGCACCATTTATGGAAGAGACTGTCTTTTTTCCACTGTATATTTTTTCCTGTTTTGTCTAAGATTATTTGACCATAGAGTTGAGGGTCCATATCAGGGCTCTCTACTCTGTTCCACTGGTCTATATGTCTATTTTTTTGCCAGTACCATGCTGTCTTGGTTATCATAGCTTTGTAGTAAAGCTTAAAATCAGGAAATGTGATGCCCCCATTTGCTTTTTTTTTCTTTGCCAATTGATTTATTTTCAGAAAAACAGTACTTATTATTTTTTCACCACACCCAGTGCTCCATGCAATTTGTGCTCTCTATAATGCCCACCACCTGGTACCCAACCTCTCACACCCCTGCCACTTCAAAACCCTAAGATTGTTTTTCAGAGTCCATAGTCTCTCATGGTTCACCTCCCCTTCCAATTTCCCCAAACTCCCTTTTCCTCTCTAACTCCCCTTGTCCTCCATGCTATTTGTTATGCTCCACACATAAGTGGAACCTTATGATAATTGATGCTCTCTGCTTGACTTATTTAACTTAATTCACTCAGCAGAATCTCTTCCAGTCCCATTCATGTAGCTACATATGTTAGGTATTCATCCTTTCTGATGGAGGCCTAATACACCGTAGTGTATATGGACCACATATTCCTTATCCAATCATCCATTGAAGGGCATCTTGGTTCTATCCACTGTTTGGCGACCATGGACATTGCTTCTATAAATTTGGGGGTAGAGATGGCCCTTCTTTTCACTCCATCTGTTTCTTTGGGGGTAAATACCCAGTAGTGCAATTGCAGGGTCTTAGGGAAGTTCTATTTTTAATTTCTTGAGTAATCTCCACACTGTTCTCCAGAGTGGCTGCACCGACTTGCTTTCCCACCATCAGTGTAAGAGGGTTCCCCTTTCTCCACATCCTCTCCAACACATGTTGATTCCTATCTTTCTAAGGCCATTCTAACTGGTGTAAGGTGATATCTCAATGTGGTTTTAGTTTGCATCTCCCTGATAGCTAGTGATAACAAACATTTTTTAATGTGTCTGATAGCCATTTGTATGTCTTCATTGGAGAAATGTCTCTTTGTATCTTCTGCCCATTTTTTAATAGGATTATCTGTGTTGTGTGTGTTGAGTTTCAGGAATTCTTTATAGATCCTGGATATCAAGGTTTTGTCAGTACTGTCATTTGCAAATATCTACTCGAATTCCGTGGGTTGCCTCATTGTTTTGTTGACTGTTTCCTTTGCTGTGTAGAAGCTTTTGATCTTTATGAAGTCCCAAACGTTCATCTTCACATTTTTTTTCCTTTGCCTTTGGAGACACATTTTGAAAGAAGTTGCTATGGCCAATGTTGAAGAGGTTTCTGCCTATTTTCTCCTCCAAGATTCTGATGGATTCCTGCCTCAGGTTGAGGTCTTTTATCCATTTTGAGTTTCTCTTTGTGTATGGTGTCAGAGAATGGTCGAGTTTCATTCATCTACACAAAGCTGTCCCAATTTTCTCAGCAGCATTTATTGAAAAGACTTTTTTTTTTCCTTTGTATATTTTTTCCTGCTTTCTTGAAAATTATTTGACTATAGATTGATGGTCCATATCTGAGCTCTCTACTCTGTTACACTGGTCTAATGGCCTGTTTTTATGCCAGTCCCCTGCTGTCTTGGTGATCACAGCTTTGTAGTAACCCTTGAAACCAGGCAACAGGGTGCACCCAGTTTTGTTCTTTCCTTTTTGCCATTTCCTTAGCAATACGGGATCTCCTCTGATTCCACACCAATTTTAGGCTTCTGTTTGCTCCAGCTCTTTGAAAAATACCGGAGGAATTTTGATCAGAATGGCATTAAAAGGATAGATTTCTCTAGGTTGTATAGACTTTTAAAGACTGTTTATTCTTCTGATCCACGAGTATGGAATGGTCTTCCAACTTTATGGTTTTCTTCCATTTATTTCATGAGTGTTCTATAGTTCCCTGAGTATAGATTGCTTATCACTTTGGTTTGGATTATTCCCAGGTATCTTATGGTTTTGGAGCTGTAGTAAATGGAATTGATTCTCTAATTTCCCTTTCTGTATTTTCATTGTTAAAGGATAAGAAAACCACTGATTTTTGTACAAAGATTTTGTATCCTCCCACATTATTGAAGTGCTGTATGAGTTCTAGTAGTTTTGGGGTGGAGTCTTTTGGGTTTTCCATATAAAGTATGTCATCTGTGAAGAGAGAGTTTGACTTCTTCATTGCCAATTTGGATACATTTTATTTCTCCTTGTTGTCTGATTGCTGTTGCTAGGACTTCAAATACTATGTTGAATAAGAGTGGAGAGAGTGGGCAACCCTGTCATGATATCCCATGGACCCATGAGACCACACCTGTATTCCGAGGCCATCCTGGACACACAATTCAGATAGAAAAGCCTGTGCTACCGCCTTTGAGTCACCCTAATAACAATTCCTCACAAGCTGCCCTCAAGGTCTATGCATTGGGCCTGTGATCACCGTGCCACTAACCCTAACCGGAATTTGTGTTTGAAGACTTCATTCCCAAAACCATGGCTCACCTGCCCTCCAGGATGGTGTCTCTGGAGCCACACAAGAGGACTGTGCCTGCCATCCCCATGGAAACTCTGACGGTCACAATTGCCCAAACCCTCCAGATTAGGAGAAACCTGTAAGGCCCCTGAGCCAATCAGCATATTGGTGAACCCTCTGAATGCAATGCCCAGTCTGATACACCCTCATCACCTACATCCAGGCAGGCAGCCATGTCAATGGTCCTGAGTCAGAAGTTTGACACTGACATGTCCCTAGGACCTCACTGGAACCCTAGATGAGGTTTTCAGGCACCTGTCCTCAGTGACCTGTTCTGGAATACCAACCTATGATAAAACATGTCGTCCCTGAGCCCCACAAAAGAACATCTCGTGTCCCCAGAAGAAAGACTTGCTCTTGGACCTGTGTCAAACAATCAGGGTAGATGAACTCTGCATGGCCCCTTAGCCACCAGCACATTCTAAGATCTCCCTGGTAACAAACCAGCATTGTGCCCAATTTACATGAGACTCCATGTCAACTCAAGGCCTTGGAACTACACCCCATAGCCACCACAACAAACCTGCCATGTTCCTCAGCTGCAATGGTCAATGCAGGTGTGCTTTCCAGGCATCCATGAGGGAGTGCTCTGCTACACAAATTTCCCTCATGGGGGACCCTGGAGAAAAAAAAAAAAAACAGACTCCCCCTGTCTGGTAGAAGAAAACCTTGCTGTTTGGATCATCTCAGAAGCCCTAGCGTGGTAAATCCTCCATTGCCTCTTGACGCCACCCTTCCATTTGTTGGTCATCATAGACAAAATCTCCAGTGTGAGCAAACATCTGACATCCGCCCTTACTCAGGTTTTGGATATCTCCAATCAGCCACTGCACATTGGAACTGTTTTTCGCTTGGCACTGAATTTAACATTAGCGTGTGTTTACCATTCCATCCTCATGCTCCTGGTCCACAAACACTCTTGATAGGAAATTCTGTAGCCACAACACAGCATTCTGCCTGCCCCAAGAAAGAAGAATAGCCTGGTAAGTCTGCCCAGTAACCCCACATGAGGATCCACCTGCAGGGCCCTCGACGACAGCCTAATGTCATAGGCCACCATGGGAACTAAGGCTCTGTCTGACACAGCCTGCACCACGACCTTTAGTCAGCCACCCAGACAGTGGGTCCCATATACTACAGATGGGACTTGTTGTGGCCCAAAGCCGTCATCTCTACTCAACCTGGATATTCAGGCATCTGTGCCTAGCACTTAGCTCAAATCCTACCCTATGAGGGAACCTGAAGAACAAGGGTACACCTCCTTCCTGATGGAAGGAAATCTGGCTGGTGAGATGGGTGTTTCACCCTCAGAGTGGGAACCAGCTGCATGGACATGAGACCACGACCACACATGGGAGCCGCCCTGGGCACAAACAGGCTTTGTGATCCTCAGCGTGAGCCTGCTTTCCAACAAACCCCCATGGTAGCTGGACCAGGAGCCGGCAAAGTGGGCCTTCCAGGTGCCTAGAGGCAAATCTTCACACTTGGTGGTGTTTTCTGGCGCTGAGACCCAGAAACTGTCTCTGGAATCCCTCTAGTGGGGATCCATTGAGACGGAAAACAGCAGTCTTCTCTTCCCCCAGAGACACAAACTCTGGGAGCTGGGCAGAAACCCCAGAGATGAAGAATGTTCTATGGCCCCATGAAGCCATCCCTACATTTGGCCACCGTTCTGGACACACAATCCAGACAGAAAAGTCTACCCACCACCTCCATGATACCTTAATTTCACTACACAATGAGCTGCCCTCAGATCCTACAGATCAGGGCTGTGATCACCTCGGGCCTGACCCTAACCCTAGCTCGCATTGGCAGATTTCTGTCTCCAAAATCCTGCCCTCATGCCATCCAGACTTGGGCCTCTGGTGCCACACCAGAAGACTGTGACTACCCTCACAAAGGAAACTCTGCCTTTCACTGTTGCCCAAACCCTGAAGATTAGGAGCAAAGTACAAAGCCCCTGAGCCCACCTCAAATTCAAAGAAAGCTCTGGAACCAAATGCACATTCTGACACACAATGAGCACTTGTCTCCAGGCAGACATTCAAGTCAAAGGCCCTGAGTAGAAGTTTGAATCTGACATACACCAAGGACTTTATTGACCCTAGCTTAGGTTTTCAGGCGCCCGTCCTGAGAGGCCTGTTCTCTAATACCAACTTATATTCCAACATGTGGTCCCTGAGAAACACAACAGAACCCCTGATGTTCCCAGAAAGATACCTTGCTCTTGGTAGCTGTGTCCAAGACTCAGTGTAGGAGAATCCTGCATGGCCCCTGACCACCCCAACTTTCTAACGTCTCCCTGGATACAAACCAGCATTGTGATCCAACAGCATGAAACTCCATGTCAACTCAGCCCCCTTGGAACTTGGCTCCAGGGCCAGCAGATCGAACCTGCCATGTTCCTCAACTACAATGGTCAATGAAGGTGTGCTTTCCAGTCATCCATGAGGGAGTACTCTGCTACCCAACCTTTCCATATTGGGGACCCTGGAGCAAACAAACCAGACTCCTCTGTCCGGTTGAAGGAAACCTTGCTGTTTGGAGCATCTCACAAGCCCCAGTGTGGGAAATCCTCCATGGCTTATTGATGCCATTGCTCCATTTCTTGGTCATCATAGACACAATCTCCTGCGTGAGCAAACATCTGACATCTGCCCTTACTCAGGAGCTAGATGTCTCGAATCAGCCACTGCAAACTGGAAGTGCCTTCTGTTTGTCACTGAATTGAACCATAGCTTGTGTTTACAATTCCATCCTCAACTTCCTGGTCCCCAAGCCATCTTGATAGGGAATTCTGGAGCCATAACACAGCATTCTGCATGCCCCACAGAAAGAAGAAGTGGCTGGTGAGTCTGACCAGAAATCCCACATGAGGAACCACCTGCATGACCCTCGACAGCACCATAATAAATAGGCTGCCATGGGCACTAAGACTCTGTCTGACACAGCCTGAGCCACGACCTCCAGTCAGCCACGCAGAGAATGGGCCCCATATCCTGCAGCTGGACCTGCCATGGCCCGAAGCCATCATCTCTACACAACCTGGGTATTCAGGCATCTGTCCCCAGACCGTAGCTCAAATCTCAAATCCCTGCCTATGGTGTAACCTGAAGCACAGAATGAGTCCTCCTTTCTGATGGCAGGAAACATGGCTGATGGGATGGGTGTCTAACCCTCAGAGTGGGAACTAGCTGCATGGCCCATGAGACCATGTCCATTCATGGGAGCCGCCCTGGGCACAAACAGTCATTGTGATCGTCAGTGGGAGTCTGCTTTCAAACAAACCCCCTCGGAACCTGGCCCAGGAGCCCGCAGAGTGTGGCTTCCAGATCCCTAGGGCCAAATTCTTACCATTGTTCGTGTTTTCCTGGCGACCAGACCAAGAACCTGTCTCTAATCCCTCTTTTGGGGGTGCCCTGAGACAGAAAACAGCAGTCTTCCTTTCTCCCAGAGACACAAAACACTTGGGAGCTGAGAAGAATCCCTAGCGACGAAGAATTTACCATGGCCTCATGAAGCCACCCCTACCTTTTGTGACTGTCCTGGACACATACCCGACAGAAAAGCCTGCACTACTGCCTCCATGATAGTGTAATTACAGTACACTATGAGCTGCCCTCAGGGCCTGCATGTCGGGCCTGTGATCAACTTGGCCCTCACATTAACCCTAATTCCCAAAGCCCTGGACCAGAAGCCCTCCAGGATGGGGTCTCTGGAGCCAAACCAGATGATTGTGCCTACGTACTCAAAGGAAACTCTGCCCTTCACTGTTGCCCAAACCCTGAAGTTTAGTAGCAATATGCAAAACCCCTGAGCACACCTCAATTCTGAGGAACACTCTGGACCCAAATGCGCTGATACACCATGAGCACCTATTTCCAGGCAGATATCCACGTCAAAGGCCCTGAGTCAGACGACTGAACCTGACATGCCCATAAGACTTCATTGATACCATAGCTTATATTTTCAGGCGCCTGTCCCCAGAGGCCTTTTTTCCAAAACCAACTTATATTCCAACATATGGTCTGTGAGCCACACAACAGAACCCCTCCTGTCCCCAGTAAAAAACATTGCTCTTGGTAGATATGTCCAAGACTCAGTGGATGAGAATCCTGCATGGCCCCTACCACTCAAACATTCTAACGTTTCCCTGGGTACAAACCATCATTATGATCCAACAGCATGGAACTCCATGTCAACTCAGGCTGCTTGGAATTTCACCCCAGAGCCACCAATGGAACCTGCTTTGTTCCTCAGCTGCAATGGTCAATGGAGGTGTGCTTTCCAGGCATCCATGTGAGAGATCTCTGCTACCCAAACTTTCACTATGGGGATCCTGGAGCCAACAAACCAGACTCCCCCTGTCCAGTACAAGGAAACCTTGCTGTTTGGAGCATCCCACAAGCCACAGTGTGGGAAATCCTCCATGGCATCTTGCGCCCCCACTCCATTAGTCGGTCATCATAGTCACAAACTACAGTGTGAGCTAACTTCAGACATCTGCCCTTACTCAGGTGCTGGATATCTCGAATCAGCCACTGCACACGGGAACTGCCTTCTGCTTCACACTGAATTTAACCGTAGCTTGTGTTTACAATTCCATCCTCAATTCCATCCGTACCCAAGGCCTCTTGATAGGGAATCTGGTAACAAAATGCAGAATTTGCCTGCCCAACAGAAAGAAGAAGTGCCTGGTGATTCTGCCCAGAAACTCCATATGAGGATACAGCGGCATGGCCCTCGACGGTACCCTAATATCATCGGCCACCATGGGCAATCAGGCTTGGTCTGACACATCCTGAGCCACGACCTCTAATCAGCCACACAGACAGTTTGCCCCATATCCTGCAGGTGGGACCTGTTGTGGCCAGAAGCCATCACATATACTCAACCTGGATATTCAGTCATCTCTCCTTCAGACTGTAGCTCAAATCCCTGCTTATGGGGGAACCTGAAGCACAAGAGTACTCCTCCTGCCCCATGGCAGGAATCCTGGCTGTTGAGATGGGTTTCCAACCCTCAGAGTGGGAACCAGCTGCATGGCCCATGAGACCACGGCCACTCATGTGAGCTGCCCTGGGCATTATGACCCTCAGAGTGAGCCTGCTTTCAAACAAACCCCCTTGGTAGCTGGACAGAAAGGACACAGGGCGGGCCTGCCAGGTCCCTAGGGCCAAATCCTCACCCTCATTCGTGTTGTTCAGGGGCCCTGAAAAATCCCAGAAACTGTCTCTGAAATCCCTCTTTTGGGGATCTGCTGAGACGGAAAACAGCAGTCTTCTTTTCCCCAGAGACACCAAACTCTAGAGAGCTGGGCAGAATGCCCAGAGATGAAGAATCTCCCGTGGCCCAATGAAGACTCCCCTACATTTTGCGACCATCCTAGACACACAATCCAGACAGAAAATCCTGTGATACTGCCTCCATGACACCTTAATTTCAGTACACTATGAGGTGCACTCAGGCCTGCAGATTGGGCCTGTGATCGCCTCCGCCCTCACCATAAACCTAGTTTGCATTTGCAAATTTCTGTCCCCAAGGCCCTGGACCACATGCTTTCCAGGATGGAGCCTCTGGTGCCACACCAGATGAGTATGCTTACCACCCAAAAGAAAACTCTGCCCTTCACGGTTGCTCAAACCCTGAAGATTAGAAGCAAAGTACAAATTCCCTGTGCCGACCTTAATTTCAAACAACACTCTGGACTCAAGTGTGTATTATTATTATTATTTTTTTATTTTCAGCATAACAGTATTCATTATTTTTTCACCAAACCCAGTGCTCCATGCAATCCGTGCCCTCTATAATACCGGTCACCTGTGTACCCCAACCTTCCACCCACCCGCCAATTCAAACCCCTCAGATTGTTTTATAGAGTCCATAGTCTCTTATGGTTTACCTCCCCTTCCAATTTCCCCAACTCCCTTCTCTCTAACTCCCCATGTCCTCCATGCTATTTGTTATGCTCCACAAATAAGTGAACCATATGATAATTGACACTCTCTGCTTGACTGATTTCACTCAGCATAATCTCTTCCAGTCCCTTCCATGTTGCTAAAAAGTTGGGTATGCATACATAGTGTATATGGACCACATCTTCCTTATCCATTCGTCTGTTGAAGGGCATCTTGGTTCTTTCCATAGTTTGTCTACCGTGGCCAGTGCTGCTATACACATTGGGGTACAGATGGCCCTTCTTTTCATGACATCTGTATCTTTGGGGTAAATATCCAGAAGTGAAATTGCAGGGTCATAGGGAAGTTCTATTTTTAATTTCTTGAGGCATCTCCACACTGTTCTCCAAAGAGGCTGCACCAACTTACATTCCCACCAACAGTGGAAGAGGGTTCCCCTTTCTCCATATCCCCTCCAACACAAGTTGTTTCCTGTCTTGCTAATGACCATTCTAACTGCTGAAACATGATATCTCAATGTGGTTTTAATTTGAATCTCCCTGAGGGCTAGTGATGATGAACATTTTTTTCATGTGTCTGATAGCCATTTGTATGTCTTCATTGGAGAAGTTTATGTTTATATCTTCTGCCCATTTTTTGATACGATTGTCTGTTTTGTGCATGTTGAATTTGAGGAGTTCATTATAGATCCTGGATATCAATCTTTTCTCTGCACTGTCATTTGCAAATATCTTCTCCCATTCCGTGGGTTGCACCTTTGTTTTTTTGACTGTTTCCTTTGCTGTGCAGAAGCTTTTGATTTTGATGAAGTCTGAAAGGTTTATTTTCGCTTTTGTTTCCTTTGCCTTTGGAGACATAACTTGAAAGAAGATTGTGTGGCTAATATCGAAGAGATTGCTGCCTATGTTCTCCTCAAGGATTCTGATGGATTCCTGTCTCATGTTGAGGTCTTTTATCCATTTTGAGTTTATCTTTGTGTACGGTGTTAGAGAATGGTCGAGTTTCATTCTTCTACACATAGCTGTCCAGTTTTCCCAGCACCATTTATTGAATAGACTGTCTTTTTTCCATTGTATATTTTTTCCTGGTTTGTCGAGGATTATTTGCCCATAGAGTTGAGGGTCCATATCTGGGCACTCTACTCTGTTCCACTGTTTTAATGTCAGTACCATGTTGTTTTGGTGTCACAGCATTGTAATAAAGCTTGAAATCAGGTAATGTGATGCCCCCGTTTTATTTTTGTTTTTCAACAATTCCTTAGCGATTCAGAGTCTCTTCTGATTCCATACAAATTTTTGGATTATTTGCTCCAGATCTTTGAGGAATACCGGTGGAATTTTGATCAGAATGGTATTAAAAGTATAGATTGCTCTAGGCAGTATAGACAATTTAACAATGTTTATTCTTCCGATCCAAGAGTATGGAATGGTCTTCCATCTTTTTGTGTCTTCTTCAGTTTCTTTCATGAGTGTTCTGTAGTTCCTCAAGTACGGATCCTTTACCTCTTTGGTAAGGTTTATTCCCAGGTATCTTATGGTTCTGGTGCTATAGTAAATGAAATTGATTCTCTAATTTCCCTTTCTGTATTTTCATTGTTAGTGTATAAGAAAGCCACAGATTTCTGTACATTGACTTTGTATCCTGCCACGTTGCTGAATTGCTGTATGAGTTCTAGTAGTTTGGGGGTGGAGTCTTTTGGGTTTTCCGTATAAAGAATCATGTCATCTGCGAAGAGAGAGAGTTTGACTTCTTCATTGCCAGCTTGGATACATTTTATTTCTCTTTGTTGTCTGATTGCTGTTGCTAGGACTTCTAATACTATATTGAACAAGAGTGGTAAGACAGGGCATCCTTGACTTGTTCCTGATCTCAACGGGAAGACTGCAAGCTTTTTCCCATCGAGGATGATATTTGCTGTGGGTCTTTCATAGTTAGATTTGATGACGTTCAGGAATGTTCTTTCTATCCCTATACTTTGAAGCGTTTTTGTCAGAAACGGATGCTGGATTTTTTCAACTGCTTTTTCTGCATCGATTGAGAGGACCATGTGGTTCTTCTCTCGTCTCGTATTCATTTGTTCTATCACATTGATTGATTTGCGAATGTTGAACCATCCTTGTAGCCCAGGGATGAATCCCAACTGGTCATGTCGGATAATCTTTTTAATGGGCTGTTGGATCCTGTTTGCTAGGATCTTGTTGAGAATCTTAGCATCCGTATTCATCAGTGATTTTAGTCTGAAATTCTCCTTTTTTAAGGGTCATTGCCTGGTTTAGGGGTCAGGGTAATGCTGGCTTCTGCTTCAATTTTTTGAAACATCTTCAGGATAATTGGTCTTATTTCTTCTTTGAAAGTTTGATAGAATTCCCCAGGGAATCCGTAAGGTCCTGGGCTCTTGATTTTTTTGGAGATTTTTGATCACTGCTTCAAACTCGTTACTAGATATTGGTCTATTAAAGTTGTCAATTTCTTCCTGGTTCAATTTTGGGAGTTTATAGTATTCTAGGAATGCATCCATTTCATCTAGGTTGCTATGCTTATTGGCATATAACTGTTGATAAAAACTTCTGATGATTATTTCTACTTCCTTGGTGTTACTTGTGATCTCTCCCTTTTCATTCATAATTTTATGAATTTGGGCTTTCTCTCTTTTCTTTTGGATTAGTGTGTCCAGTGGTCTATTGATTTTATTGATTCTTTCAAAAAACCAGCTTCTAGATTCATTAGTACGTTCTATTGTATCTCTGGTTTCTACCTCATTGATCTCAGCTCTAATCTTGATTATTTCTCTTCTTATGTGTGGAGTTGGTTTGATTTGTTGTTGATTCTCCAGTTCCTGAAGGTGTAGAGTCAGCTGCTGTGTTCTGGATTTTTCAATTTTTTTGAGGGAGG
This sequence comes from Mustela nivalis, assembly GCF_964662115.1. NCBI lineage: Eukaryota > Metazoa > Chordata > Mammalia > Carnivora > Mustelidae > Mustela > Mustela nivalis. The sequence goes on from NW_028135097.1 coordinate 73,377, forward strand.
TCTGGATGGCTATATATTTCCCCCTTAGGACCGCCTTTGCTCTATCCCATAAATTTTGGACCGAAGGGTCTTCATTCTCATTGGTTTCCATGATTTTTTTTCAGTTATTCTTTGATCTCCTGCTTGATCCAAGCATACTTAAGCAAGGTGGTCTTTAGCTTCCATGTCTTTGAGTTCCTTCTGAACTTTTCCTTGTGATTGAGCTCCAGTTTCAAAGCATTTTGATCTGAGAAAATGCAGGGAATCTTCTCAGTCTTTTGGTATCGGTTGAGTCCTGATTTGTAACCCAGTTTGTGGTCTATTCTTGAGAAGGTTCCATGTGCACTTGAGATGAATTAGTATTCTGTTGTTTTAGGGTGGAATGTTCTGTATATATCTATGAGGTCCATCTGGTCCAATGTGTCATTCAATGCTTTTGTTTCTTTATTGATTTTCTGCTTTGATGATCTGTCTATTTCTGAGGGAGACGTGTTAAGATCTCCTACAATTAGTGTATTTATATCAATATGACTCTTTATCTTGATTAACAGTTTTATTATTGCCTGCTCCCATATTGGAGGCATAGATATTTACAATTGTTAGATCAACTTGGTGGATAGTCTCTTTAAGAATGATGTAGTGTCCTTCTGTATCTCTGACTACAGTCTTTAGTTTAAAGTCTAATTTATCTGATACAAGAATTGCTACCCCAGCCTTCTTTTGAGGCCCATTGGCATGAAAGATGCTTCTCCATCCCTTCACTTTCAGTCTGCATGTATCTTTAGGTTCAAAATGGGTCTCTTGTAGACAATACATGGATGGGTCCTGTCGTTTTATCCAATCTGCAACCCTGTGTCATGTTATGGGCGTATTTAGGCCATTCACATTGAGAGTGATTATTTATAGATACGTTTTTATTGACATCGAGTTACCTTTGAAGTCTTTCTTTCTGTAGACTGTCTCTATATTTCTGTTCAATGCTATTCTTAGGATTTTTTCCTCTTTTATAGAACCCCCTTTAATATTTCCTGCAGTGTCAGCTTGGAGGTTGCATAGTCTTTTAAGCCTTGCCGGTCTTGGAAACTCTTTATCTCCCCATCCATTTTGAATGTCAGTCTTGCTGGATAAAGTATTCTTGGCTGCATGTTCTTCTCATTTAATGCCCTGAATATATCTTGCCAGCTCTTTCTGGCTTGCCAGGTCTCTGTGGACAGGTCTGATGTTATTCTGATGGGCTTTCCTCTGTAAGAAAGGAGCCTCTTTGTCCTAGTGGCTTTCATGAGATTATACCTACAATTATGATTCCTCAATTTGACTACCAGGTGTTGTGATGGTTTTTTTGAATGGATAATCTTGGGTGGAGACCGTTCAGACTCTAGTACATGAACGCAGATTCCATTCGGGGGTTTGGGAAAATTTTCATGAAGAACTTGTTCCACTATATCTTCTAGATTTCTTTCTTTCTCCTCCCCTTCAGGGATTCCAATAATTCTGACTTTGGAAGGTTTCGTGGCATCATTTATTTCCCTGATTCTGTTTTCATGGTTTCTAGGCTGTTTGTTCCAGCCCTCCTCCTGATCCCCTCTCTCTATCTGTTTGTCCTCCAGATCACTAATTCTAACTTCTGTCTCAGTTACCCTAGCTTTGAGAGAATTTAGATTAGATTGGAACTCATTGAGAGCATTGTGAACCTCAGCCCTGGTAGCTTTAAGCTCCGCCCTAACATTGTGAACATCATCTCTCTTCACTTTCAGCTCAGCCCTAATCAATTCCATTTGGTCATCCATGGCTTTCTCCAACCTAGCTATTGCCTGGATAATTGTTAGCCTGAATTCTCTTTCCAACATATTGTCTATGTTGATAGCCATTAGCTCTGTTGCTGAAGGTCCATACTCTATATTTTTCTACTGTTGGGCATTCCTCCTCCTAGTCATTTTGGTGAGAGTTGACTGAATAGATGTAGCTGGATGTATTGACAGTGTTATAGTCAAGGTGCACCCTGGAACACTTCTGAGCAATCAGGATTTCCTACCCAAACGAGAGACAAAAGAAAAGAAAAAGAAAAAAAGGAGAGAGAGAGAGACAGGAAAGAAAGGGAAGATGAAAGAGAAGGTTCAGCCCAGATGAGCCCCAAGGTAAGATTTATGAAGTAGACAAACAAAAATAAACAAAAAGACTGATAAAAGTATATGACAACAGAAAAAAAAATATATATATATATGCAAATAAAGGAAGAACCTCGTCAAAAAGAACCCCAAGTGTAAGATTTATATACTATCAGGACAAACACAAAAACACAGAAACACTGGCAGAAGAAAAAGATGGGAGAGTGTTTATAAATTCTCAGTGTGAGCCAAGAAGATTGTTTTGCTTCTTCTTGGATGTATCTTGATATCTTTGTTAAAGGCCTCATGTTTCCTAAGATAAAGGGGGATTAAAAATTTGATTAGCTATAGGAGAGTATTGGTTGGGGAAAGGGGAGTACTTTGAAGTTTAATTCTATCTGAATATTAGAAAATAAAAATAAAAAGGAATAAACTGGACTAAACTAAACTAAAATTAAAAAAAAATAAATTCAAAAAATAGAAATGCAAAAAAAAAAACATAGGTGTATGTATCAAAAAGTTTAGGTTAATATACACTATGGAGTATTATGCCTCCATCAGAAAGGACGTATACCCAACTTTTGTAGCAACATGGACGGGACTGGAAGAGATTATGCTGAGTGAAATAAGTCAAGCAGAGAGAGTCAATTATCATATGGTTTCACTTATTTGTGGAACATAACAAAGAGCATGGAGGACATGGGGAGATAGAGAGGAGAAGGGAGTTGGGAGAAATTGGAAGGGGAGGTGAACCATGAGAGACTATGTACTCTGAAAAATAATCTGAGGGGGTTGAAGGGGCGGGTGTGGAAGGTTGGGGTACCATGTGGTGGGTATTATAGATGGCACAGTTTGCATGGAGAACTGGTTGTAGTGCAAAAATAATGAATATTGTTATGCTAAAAATAAATAAAATATAAATTTAAAAAAAGTTCAGGTTAGAAGGTTATTATGGAATTTGATGTACTGGACAGCTCACTGTGATGGTAAATATGTTTAAAAAAATATCTATATAAAAAAATAAACCAGAGTAGTGGGAATGAGTAAAAAATAAAAGTTTTCCTTTGAAGTAGAGGTGGTTGTTCCCTTGTCGTCCTTTTTTTTCTTTTTTTTTTCCTTTCTTGGTTTGTTTTCTGGGTGAGGGGGCTGCCACGTGGGTTTTCAGTGATGTTCCCTGAGTTAAGTCCTCCCACCCCCCTCAAGGGAGTGGGCTCTGAGGAAACTTGTTTTTAATCAGGCTTTTAAACTCGGGCGGTTTTTATGTTTGTTCCCTTTTTTTTTCTCTCTCACCTTGACGGATTTTGATGGTTTTTGTAGTTTTAGAGGAAAATATAGTGCACCCTGACCTCCCTCTCAGAGAGAAGCCTCAGTCTGGCTTCAGAGCCCAAATATGTTTCCCCTTAACCACTGGCAAAGCAGGTTCCGAGTTGCAGTCCCTGGGCATGCAGGATCCTTTGCTTGTACCCAAAGCCATGGCAGTGGCAGCTGTCTGGGATGCTCCAGACCGCCAGAGAGGTTCCAAGCAGCAATCGCACACTGAGATTTTCCCGATGGCCGAGGCTGGGAGTCCCTGGTCTTTCTGGGTCTAAGAGCACCCGGCTTGCCCACACCTCTTTCAGGAGGTCACACACGGGTCTCAGGCTCTGAGAATGGGGTGCAGGTCCGAAAGCACCAGGCTGGGCCTTCGTGCAACTCTCTGGGGGGAGAGTTTGGTGCACGTGTCTTAGGCTCTGAAACAATGGTGTGTATCAAAGGCCACAGGCTGGCCCTTTGTACCTCTCTCAGGGGAGGATGAGCAGCACACACATCTCAGGCTCTATAGCAGGGCTCGCACGTTCTGGTGTCCAGCATGGCTCCCATCCCCTCACAGGAGCAGGACGCCACGTGTTCTCGGGTGCTCTCATGGCTTAGAGTCCAAGACCTGGTTTTTCTGCTACACCATCTCTGGCTCAGCACCAGGGAAGGCTGTCCGGGAACCAGGGATTTAATCCCCTGTCCTTAGCCACCCCAATCCCACAATTTCCCCACCCCACTATCCTTTGCTCTTTTGGAGTGCTTTCAAAAAGTTCCTAAGTTAAACCTGGTCCCCAGATGCAGGGCACTCTCGCTCATATTGGGGTATTACTTTCCAACTGGTCGCCTCTGGTGGCTCCCTCCTCCTGTTGTTTATCTTCTGATATCAGTTCCCCGTTCCCACACCACTTTACCTGCCCACTGGCGTCTTCTGCACTTGTAGAGATCCAGACGTGTATAATTCTGATCTAAGGCTAATTTCATGAGTAATTGGAGTTCTTTGTTAGGCAATCAGCTCACTTTAGGGTACAGGTTGAAAAGGCGCCTCCTCCTACTTCCTCGCCATCTTGTCCCCTCCACGTTACAGATAACTTAAGGAGATTTTCCCTAGTCTGGAAGATCAAACATAAGACAAAACATCAAGAGATAGAACATTATAGTCTTTCAGTTAACCTAGTCCCATGTTAATAATTCTGGTTTAGTCTGAATGCAGCTTTTCCTTCTGTAAATTTTTACCCATTTCAGTTCCAGAATTTCAACATATCAAAGATCTGTATTTGTCCTGAAAGTCTCCCATATGAATTTTCTTTGAGACAGAATTTATCTTCCAAGAGAATTAAAACAATTACAAATGACAAAAAGAGCTGCTGATATGAGAATTTACAATGAAACTGGCAAGAAAATCAGGTTACTTCTGTGACACATAACATTTCCATAATCACAATATCAAGTGGTGATCTATCAACGTATTAAAACTTTAGGAAATGCATGGCATTTTCCCAAATGTAACCCAAGCTTTATTATTGGTTTAAATCTTATCCACAATTGCTAAAACCTTAGAAAGTTTTAAAACACATGCCTAAATATAATTAGGGATGTTAAACACCCGATAAAACAAAGCATAGAAACTGAATTTTCTTGGCAGGCAAAGAGAAAACCATAACAGATCGATTAGCTTAAGAAAACTTTGTCTTTTTAAACAGAGAGAAAACCAGCTTTTCTATACCAGTGTCTTTTTTTTTTAAGTATGCAGATAAAGAGTTTACTAGGTTTTCTCCATCCTCACCCTACTGATCGGAAAGTCCTCTTGATAGGGAATTCTGGAGCCACAGCACAGCATTCTGCCTTCCTCATAGAAAGAAGAAGTGCCTGGTAAGACTTCCCAAAAATCCCACATGAGTATCATCTGCTCGGCCCTAGCGGATCCCTGATTTATAAGTTGCTCTTGCCACTAATTCTTTGTCTGACAGAGGCTGAGCCCCAACCTCGTGTCAGCCACCCAGAAAGCAGGACCCATATAAAGCATATGAGACCGGCCATGGCCGAGTCCGTCCTCACTACCCATCCTTGGTATTTGGGCATCTGTCCCAGACCTTTGCTGGAATCCGTTCTAATGGGGGAACCTGAATCCCAATAGAGAACTGCTCCTTCCCCATGGCAGAAAACCTAGCTCTTGGGGATGGGTGTCCAACCTTCAGAGAGGGAGACAGCTGCATGGGCAATGAGATCATTCCCACTCCTGAAGGGTGTCCAGGAACAAACAGGCATTGTGACCCTCAGCCTAAGCATCCTTTCAAATAAGCCCTCTCTATTGGACCACCAGGATCCCGCATTGCAGACCTGGTATGCCCCTAGGCCCAAATTCTAACTTTTGGTGGGAATTTCTTGGTGCCCAGACCCAGAGCCCGTCTCTGCTATCGCTGTTGTTGGGCACCCCTAAGATGCAAAACGGCACTCTTCCCTTCCTTGAAAAAGCCACCAAAGTATGGGGAACCGCCAGGATCCTTAGAGGGGAAAAATCTCCCATGGACTCATGAGACCACACCTGCATTCCGAGGCCATCCTGGACAGACAATGCCAATAAAAAAGGCTGTGCTACCGACATCGAGTCATCCTAATTACAGTTTCTGACGAGCTGCCTTCAAGGTTGATGCATTGGGCTGCGATCACCGTGCCACTAAGAATAAACCTAGTTAGCATATGCAGACTTCCCTCCAAAAACCATGCCACAAATGTCCTCCAGGATGGGGTCTCTGGAGCCACACCACAGGACTGTGCCTTCCATCTCCAAGGAAAATTTGCCCATCACATTTGCCCAAACTTTCCAGATTAAAAGAAACATTCAAGGCCAATAATCCCACCCCAATATTGGAAGCTGCTCCGGACAAAATTGCTCAGTCTGCAACACCCTGATCACCTATATCCAGGCAGATACCGAAGTCAATGGTCCTGAGACAGAAAATTGAAACTGACATGCACCTACTACATCATTGGAACCCTAGATTAGGTTTCAGGCATCTGTCCTCAGAGGCCTGTTCTGTAATACCAAGTTAGGATACAACATATTGACCCTGAGCCACAGAACACAACATCTCCTGTCCTAAGAAGGAAACTGTGCTCTTCGACCAGTGCCAATCTGTCAGGGTAGGAGAATCCTTCATGGCCCCTTAACCCCCAGGACTTTCTAAAACCTCCCTGGTAACAAACCAGCATTGGAACACAACTGCAAGAGATTCCATGTCAACTGAAACCTTGGCATGTGGCCACAGGCCACCATTACAAACCTGTCATGTTTGTCAGCTGCAATGGTCATTGGACTTGTGCTTTCTAGGAATCCATGTGGAAGGGCTCTGCTACAAAAAATTTCCACATGAGTTACCCCAGAGCAAACAAACCAGACTCCATCTGCCCAGTAGAAGGAAACCTTGATATTGGAGCATCTCACAATCCTCATCATGGGAAATCCTCCATGGTCTCTTGAAGCCACCTCTCCATTTGTCGGTCATCATAGACACAAACTTCTTTCATCCGCCCTTACTCAGGTGCTGGACGTCTCCAATGAGTTGGTGCACATTGGAATTGTCTTCTGCTTTGAATTGAATTTAACCCTAGCTTTTGTTTACAATTCCGTCCTCACCCTACTGGTCCTGAAGCCCTCTTGATAGGTAATTCTGGAGCCACAACGCAGCATTCTGCCTTTCCCATAGAAAGAAGTGGTGCCTGGTAAGACTGCCCCAAAAACCCACATGAAGTTCATCTGCTCGGCCCTCGCGGATCCCCGATTTTGAGGCTGCTCTGGCCACTAGTGCTGGGTCTGACAAAGCCTGAGACCTGACCTCGTGTCAGCCACCCAGAGAGCAGGGCCCATATCCAGCATGTGAGACCGGCCATGGTCTAGCCCGTCCTCACTACCCATCCTGGGTATTCAGGCATTTGTTCCCAGACCTTTGCTGGAATCACTTCCAATGGGGGAACCTGAAGCCCAATAGAGAACTGCTCCTTCCCCATGGCAGGAAACTTAGCTGTTGGGAAGAGTGTCCAACTCTCAGCGTGGGAGCCAGCTGCATGGGCAACGAGACCATAGCCACTCCTGAAGTGTGCCCTGGGAACAAACAGGGATTCTGACCCTGAGCCTAAGCATGCCTTCAAACAAGCCCTCTCTCTTGCATCACAAGGATCCTACATTGCAGGCCTGGTACTCCCCTAGGCCCAAATCCTAACCATTGGTGGGAATTTCTTGGTGCCCAGACCCAGAGCCCGTCTCTGGTATCCCTGTTTTGGGGCACCCCGAAGATCGAAAACAGCACTCTTCCCTTCCCTGAAAAAGCCACCAAAGTATGGGGAGCCACCAGGATCCTCAGGGAGGAAAAATATCCCGTGGAACAATGAGACCACACCTGCATTCCGAGGCCATCCTGGACATACAATGTCGATAGAAAAGGCTGTGCAACCGCCACTGAGTCATCCTAATTACAGTTTCTGACGAGTTGCCCTCCAGGTCAATGCATTGGGCTGCGATCACTGCGCCACTAAGAATAAACCTAGTTTGCATTTGCAGACTTCTCTCCCAAAACCATGCCTCACATGTCCTCCAGGATGGGGTCTCTGGAGCCACACCACAGGACTGTGCCTTCCATCACCAAGGAAACTTTTCCCATCACATTTGCCCAAACCCTCCAGATTAGGGAAAGCTCCCAAGGCCCCTGATCCCACCCCAATATTGGAAGCGGCTCTGGATGTAAATTCACAGTCTGAAACACTCTGAGCACCTACATCCAGGCAGACACTTGGGTCAGGTTCAATTTTCAGAGTGCCTCATTGGCCACACTGGTTTCTCCTACACTGAATGCTGGAGGCAGAGAATTGAACCTGACATGCCCCTAGGACATCACTGGAACCCAAGAATAGATTTTCAGGCATCTGTCCTCAGATGGCTGTTCTCTAATACCAACTTATGATACACATCTGTTCCCTGAGCCACACAACAGAACATCTCCTGTCCCCAGAAGGAAATACTCCCCATTCCAATGTCTCCATGGACACAAACCCACATTAGGACCCAACCTCAGGAGAGTACATTTCATCTCAACCCCCTCTTTTGCTCCCCCAAAGCCAGCAGATTGAACCTGTCTTGTCACTAGGAGACAATTTGAATGGGAGGCGGGCTGCCCAGGCATCCATCCTTAGAACCCTGCTCTGGAGTCATTCCATTTGGGACGTCCTGGAGCATTCCATCAGGTCTCAATTTTCCCGCAGAAAGAATCCCTGCAGTTTGGAGCATCTCACAACTCCCATTGGGAGTCAAACTCCATGGCCTCGTGATGACCCCACCCTTCATGAAGGGGCCATCATGACCAGAAACTCCAACCTGAGCCAACGTCTGATCCTTGCCCTGACTTCAGATGCACAAGATCTTGACTCAGCTCTGCAGAGTGTGCCTGCTGTGCCGTCGCTCCAAAACCTATGCCTAGCTTGTGTTCTCAGATTATTGTCCTCACACTCTTGGCCCACAGGCCCTCCAGTTTGGGAATTCCAGAGTCACAATGCAGTACTCTTCCCGCCCTCAAGAAAAAAAAAAAGTTGCCCTCTGCGACTCCCCAGAAACCCCAAATGAGGATCAACTGCACACCACTCAGCTGTTCCCCAATTATACAGTCTACCCTGGGCACTAGTGCCCTGTCTGACAGCCTGAGCCTGGATCTCCTGACACACACCCAGACAGCTGGCCGCACACTGAGCACATTCAGATCCGCCATGCCATAGCTCTTCATCTCTTCCCAATCTCGGCTTCAGAGCCTAGACCTTATCTCCAATCACTCACTGCCCAGGGGTGAACGTGATGCAAAAATCAGAACTCCTCCTTCCCCATAGCAAGACACCTTGTGGTTGGCATGTTGTCCAGCATTCAGTGTAGGAGAAACCAGTGTGGCCAATGAGGCCCCACCTATGCTTGAGGGCTGTGATGGGCACAAACACACATTGTGACCCTCAGCGTGAGCCCTTTCCTAAAGTAAGGCCTATCAGTGGCTGGACCAAGAGCCAGCGCATGGGGCTTGTGATGCCCCTAGGCCCCCAATCTTAACCAGAGTTTGGGCTGTCCAGTTGCCCCTCCCCAGGGATCTGCTCTGGAAACACTCCTTTGGAGGCACACCTGAGGTATAAAAACAGAAATGTCTCTTCCCATCCACAGAATGACCCCAAACTCTTGCATCGGGCTAAAACGCCAGAGAGGGAGACTCATCCATGGCCTTTGAGGTCTCCCCGACATTGGACGGCCATTGGTGCCACAAAATCCAGAGACAAAAGGTTGAGCATGCGCCTCACACTCCCCCTTTGTTCATATCCAAAAAGTTTACCCCGAAGATATTTATGCAGTCTGTAGATTGTGTCTGCCATACCTACATCTCAAAACATAAGCCGAGTTTGTGTTTTCAGACTTCTGTCGCCACAGTCCTGGCCCACACACCCTACATACTGGGGCCACTGGAGCCACACCTCATGACTGTGCGTGCCATCTCCAAGGGAATTCTGCCCATTCCATTGGCCACACTTCATGAAGGGGCCGTCATAGACAGAAACACCAAATTGAGCCAACATCTGATCCTCGCCCTGACTTCAGATGCACGAGATCTTGATTCAGCTCTGCAGAGTGTGCCCGCCTTGCCCTCGCCTTGAAACCTAAGTCTAGCTTATGTTGTCAGAGTTCCGTCCTCACACTCCTCGCCCACAAGCCCTCCAGATTGGGAATTCTGGAGCCACAGTGCAGCACTCTGCCTGCCCTCGAGAAGAAAAATTTTGCACTCCTGGCCCACCAATGCTCTATTTTGGCAGTATTGGAGCCACAATGCATCACTCTGCCTGCCCTCCAGGAGAAAAACGTTGCCCTCTGGGGCTACCCAGAAACGCCAAGTGAGGATCAACCTGCATGCCATTAGACTCTACCTCAATTATACAGTCTATATCTGGACACGAATGCCCTGTCTGACATAGGCTGAGCATGGAACTCCCGACCGACACCCAGACAGCTGGCCACACACTGAGCCCATAAGACCCGCCATGGTCTAGGTCGTCATCTCTTCCCAACATTGTTTTTCAGGCTTTGGAATCTAGACCTTATCTCCAGTCATTGCCAATGATTGAATGTGATGCAGAAATCAGAACTTATCCTTACCCATGGCTAGAAATATTGTGGGTATCATGTTGTCCAACATTCAGTGTAGGAGAAACAAGTGTGGCCCATGAGGCCCTGCCCATGCTTGAGGGCTGCGTTTGGCACAAACATGCATAGTGACCGTCAGCATGAGCCCTGTACTCAAGTAAGGCCTCTCAGTGGCTGAACCAAGAGCCCCCTTATGGGGCTTGCCATGTCTCTAGGCTCCATCCTTAACTGGAAGTCGGGCTGTTAAGTCGCCCCTTCCCAGGGCTTTGCTCTAGAATCCCACTTTGGTGAGACAACAAAGGTTAAAAAAAATGCATCCCACAAAATGTGCCCATAACCTTGGGATCAGGCCAAATTTCCAGAAAGTGACACTCGTCCATGGCCCTTGAGGCTACCCCAACATTCCATGGCCATCGCTGACACAATATCCAGAGCCAAAAGCCTGAGCAAGCGCCTCACACTCACCCTTCATAAATATCCTGAAGAGTTCTCTTCACGGTCTGTAGATTGGGTCTGCCATACCTACATCTCCAAACCTAAGCCGAGTTTGTGTTTTCATACTTCTGTCCACATAGCCCTGACCCAACACTCTCCATGCTGGGGCCCCTGTTGCCACAACTCAGGACTGTGCTTGTCCTCTCCAAAGGAATTTTCCTCAGAGGCCTGGTTTCCAGTACCAGCATATGGGGATTTCTTGAGGCACCTATCATAACATAACTCGTCTCCACACGGGAAAATTGCTCGTTAGAGCTCTGTCAATATCTCTGGTTAGGAGAATCCTTCAGGGCCCCAGTGTCACCGCCCCATTCCAACTCTCCATGGATACAAACCCACATTAGGACCCATAATCAGAATAGTCCATTTTAATTCAGCACCCTTGGTTGCTCCCCTAGCCAAAAGATCTTACCTGTCTTGTCGCTAGCAGACAATTGGAATGTGAGGCGGGCTGCCCAGGCATCCATCCTTAGAACCCTGTTCTGGAGTCATTCCGTACGGGACGTTCTTGAGCCATCCAATGGGTCCTGACTGTCCTGCAGAAGGAATCCTTGCGGTTTGGAGCATCTCAGTACTCCCACATGAGAAAACCTCCATGGCCTTGTGTTGCCCGGCCCCTTCATGAAGGAGCCATCATGGACAGGACCCCTAACCTGAGCCTACATCTGAGCCTTGCCCTGACTTCAGATGCACGGGATCACAAGTCAGCTCTACACAGTGTGCCTTCCGTGCCATCGCCCCTAAGCCTAGCTTGTGTTCTCAGACTTCTGTCCTCATACTCCTGGCCCGCAAGTGCTCCAGTTTGGCATTACTGGAGCCACAATGCAGCAATCGAGCTGCCCTCCAGAAGAAAAACGTTGCCCTATGGGGCTACCCAGAAACCCCAAATGAGGATCAACCTGCACGCCACTCAACTGTACCACAATTATACAGTCTACCCTGGGCATTAATGCACTGTTTGACACAGTCTGAGCCTGGAACTCCCGACTGACACCCAGACAGCTGGCACACACTGAGCACATCGGACCCGCCATGGCCTTAGGTCGTCATCTCTTCCCAACTTCGTTTATCAGGCTTCAGAAACTAGACCTTATCTCCAATCACTGACCAGGTTTGAACGTGATGCAGAAATCAGAACTCATCCTTCTCCATGGCAATAAATATTGTGGTTGGCATGTTGTCCAACATTCAGTGTAGGAGAAACCTTGGGGCCCATGAATCCCCGCCCATGCTTGAGGGCAGCAATGGGCACAAACACAAATTTTGACTCTCAGTGTGAGCCCTGTCCTCAAGTAAGGCCTCTCAGTGGCTGGAGCAGGAGCCCACATATAGGGCTTTCGATGCCCCTAGGCCCCCAATCTTAACCAGAGGTCAGGATGTCCAGTCGCCTCTCCCCAGGGAACTGCTGAAGAATCCCTCTTTTGTTGGGAGACCTGGTTAGGAAACAGAAAGGACTCCTACCATCCCTATAATGACCCCTAACTCTTGGGATTGGGCCAAATCCCTAAAATGTGGAGACTCATCCATGGCCCATGAGACCACACAGTCATTCCATGGCCATCAATGACACAAAATCCAGAGACAAAAGCCTTAGCATGTGCCTCACACTCGCCCTTTGTTCATATCCCAAAGATGTCTCCTCACGGTCTGTAGATCGGGCCTGCCATACCTACCTCCCCAATCCTAAGCCGAATTTGTGTTTTCAGACTTCTGTCCCCATAGTCCTGGCCCATACACCCTCCATGCTGGGGCCCCTGGTGCCACAACTCAGGACTGTGCCTGTCCTCTCCAAGGGAATTCTGCCCATTCCATTTGCCACAGCCGTACATATTAGGAGAAACCTCCAAAGTCCCCAAGGCCATCCCAATAGTTTTGGCCACCCAGGATAGACAGGGGCGATCTGACACCAGCTTAGGACTGCCTCCACTCATACCCGTAGACAGAAGTCCACAGAGAGGAAGATTGAACCTGACAGGCCCCTAGGTTGGAATTGGATCCATTGCTTTGGTTTCCAGGCATCTCTCCTCAGAGGCTGGGTTTCCAATACCAGAATATGGGGGCTTCCTGAGGCACCATCAGAGCAAATATCGTCTCCACATGGTAAAATTTCATGTTGGAGCTGTGTCAAAACCTCCGGTTAGGAGAATCCTTCAGGGCCCCGGTGCCACCACCCCATTCCAAGGTCTGCATGGACACAAACCCACATTAAGACCCATTTGCAGGAGAGTCCATTTCAACTCAACCCCTTCGCTTTCTCTACAAGAGTCAACTAATCGAACCTGTCTTGTCACTAGGAAACACAATAGGAATGCGAGGTGGGCTGTCCAGGCATCCATCCTTAGAACCCTGCTCTGGCATCATTCCGTCTAGATAAGGAGTAAACTGCCAGAACCATGGGCCCACCACAATATAGGAGGCTGCTCTGGACGCAAATGCACAGTCTTAAATACCCTGATACCTCTATCCAGGCAGACACCAGAGTCGATGGTCCTGAGTCAGAACATTGAACCTGACATGCCCCTAGGACTTCATAGGAAACCGAGGTTAGTTTTTCAGTCCTCAGTCCTCAGAGGCCTGCTTTGGAATTCCAACTTATGATACAACATATGGTCCCTGAGCCACACAACAGAACATCTCCTGTCCCCAGATGGAATCTGGGCTCTTAGACCTGTGTCAAATCATCAGGGTAGATGAATCCTGCATGGCCCCTTAGCCACCAACTCATTCTTAGATCTCCCTGGTAACAAACCAGCACTGTGACCTGTCTTCATGAGATTCCATGTCTAATCCAGTCCTTGGTACTTCGCCACAGAGCCACCAGAATGAACCTGCAATGTTCCTCAGCAGCATTGGTCAATGGAGGTGTGCTTTCCAGGCATCCATGCAGGAGAACTATGCTACGCATTCTTTCCACGTGTGGGACCCTGGAGCAAACAAACTAGACTGCCCATTTCCGGTAGAAGGAAACCTTGCTGTTTGGAGCATCTAGCAAGCACCAGAGTGGGAAACCCTCCATGTCCTCTTGACACCATCCCTCCATTTGTCAGTCATCATAGAAACAAACTCCAGCATGAGCAAATATCTGACATCCACTCTTACTCAGGTGCTGGATATTCGATTCAACTGCTGCACACAAAAAGTGCCTTTCCAATGACACTGAATGTAACCAGAGCTTGGGTTAACAATTCCATCCTCAGCCTCCTGGTCTGCAAGCCCTCTTGATAGGGAATTCTGGAGCCACAATGCAGCGTTCTGCCTTCCCCTTAGAAACAAGAAAGGCCTGGTGGTTCTGCCTAGAAACCCCACTTGAAGTTCAATCTGCTAGGCACTCTAGGGAACCCTTATTTATAGGATGCCCTGGGCACTAGTGCTGTGTCTGACAGATCCTGAGCCAAGACCTAGTGTCAGCCACCCAGAGATCGGGGTCCATATCCACAATTTGAGACCGTCCATGGCCCATGTCCGTCATCTCTACCCATCCTTGGTATTCAGGCATCTGTCCCCAGACTTTGCTGGAATCCCTGCTAATGGAGGAACCTGAAGCACAATAGAGAATTCCTCTTTCCCCATGGCATAAATCCTGGCTGTTGGGATGGGAGTCCAACACTCAAAGTGGGAGCCAGCTGCATGGCCAAGGAAACCACGCCCACTCATTATGGCCACCCTGGGCACAAGCAGGCATTGTGACACTCAGCCTGAGCATGATTTCAAACAAGCCCTCTCAGTTGCACCTCCAGGATCCCGCATGCAGGCCTGGTATGCCACTAGGCCCAAATCCTAACACGTGGTGGGATTTTCCAGGTGCTCAGACCCAGAGCCCATCTCTGGAATCCCTATTTTGGGGCACCCCTAAGATGGAAAACAGCACTCTTCCCTTCCCCGAGAAAGCCAGCAACTCTTGGGAACCACAGAAACCTTAAAGAGGAAAAATCTCCCATGGACCCATGAGACCACACCTGCATTCTGAGGCCATTGTGGACACACAATCCGGATACAAAAGCCTCTGCTACTGCCTTTGAGTCACCCAATTGACAGTTCCTGACAATCTTCCCTTTAGGCCTATGCATTGGGCCCATGATCACCTTGCCACTAAACCTAACCCGAGTTTGTGTTTGTAGACTTCTCTCCCTAAACCATGGCTCACATGCCCTCCGGGATGGGGTCTCTGGAGACACACTACAGGACGGTGCCTGCCATCCCCAAGGAAACTGTGCCATCAAAGTTGCCCAAACCTTCCATATTAGGAGAAACCTGCAAGGCCCTAGAGCACAACCCAATATTTGAGGCCACTCTGCAAACAAATGCACAGTCAGAAACACCATGATCACCTACGCCTAGGAAGACACTGAAGTCAATTGTCCTGAGTCAGAAGATTGAAACCATATGGTCTGGAATACCAACTTATGATAAAACATATGGTCCCTGGGCCACACAACAGAACATCTCCTGTCCCCAGAAGGAAACCGTGCTTATCGACCTGTGTCAAACCCTCAGGGTAGATGAATCCTACATGGGCCCTTAGCCACCAGCACATTCATAGATCTCCCTGCTAACAAGCCAGAATTGTGACCCATCTTCACGAAACCCCATGTCAATTCCAGGCATTGGTACTCGCCCCAGAGCCAACAAAATGAACCTGCCATGTTCCTAAGCTGCAATGGTCAATGGAGTTGTGCTTTCCAGACATCCATGTGGGAGTGCTCTGCTACCCAAATGTTCCACATGGGGGACACTGGAGAAAAGAAACCAGACACCACCTCTCCAGTAGAAGGAAACATTGCTGTTTGGAGCATCTCACAAGTCCCAGTGTGTGAAATCCTCCATGGCCTCTTGACACCACCCCTCCATTTGTCGGTCATCATACACACAATCTCCGTCTTGAGAAACATTTGACATCTGCCCTTACTCAGATGTTAGATATTCCAATCAGCCCCTGCACACTGGAACAGCCTTTCGCTTGGCACTGAATTGAACTGTAGCTTTGGTTTACAATTCCATCCTCACCCTACTGGTCCCCAAGCACTCTTAATAGAGAATTCTGGAGTCACAATGCAGCATTATGCCTTCCCCATAGAAAGAAAAAGTGCCTGATGAGGTCTGCACACAAACTCCACCTGAGGATCAATCTGCTTGGCCTCTAGTGCTGTGTATGACAGAGCATGAGCCCCAACCGTGTGTCAGACACCCAAAGAGCAGGGCCCATTATCAGCATGTGAGACCATGCATGGCCCTGGACCGTCATCTCTACCCATCCTTGGTATTCAGGCCATTCTGCCCAGACCTTTGCTGGAACCCTACCAATGGGGAACCTGAAGCACTGTAGAGAACTCCTACTTCCTCATGGCACAAAGCCTGGCTGTTGGGATTGGTGTCCAACCCTCAGAGTGGGAGCCAGATGTATGGCCAATGAGACCACGCCCACTCATGAGGTCCGCCCTGGGCATAGGTAGGCATTGTGACCCTCAGTCTGAACATGCTTTCAAAAAAACACTCTCAATTGCACCCCCAGGATCCGCATTACAGGCCTGGTACTCCCCAAGGCCAAAACGCTAACCCTTGGCGGGATTGTCCAGGTGCCCAGACCCAAAGGCCGTCACTGGAATCCCTGTTTTGGGGCACCCCTAATATGGAAAACAGCACTCTTACCTTACCCAAAAAAGCCACCAAATTATGGAGCGCCATCAAGATCCTTAGAGAGGAAAAGTCTCCCATGGACCCATGAGACCACACCTGCATTCTGAGACCATCCTGGACACACAATCCAGAAATAAAAGCCTGTGCTACAGCCGTACAGTCACCCTAATTAAAGTTCCTGACGAACTTCCCTCTATGTCTATGCATTGGGCCTGTGATCACATCGCTACTAAACATACCAAAATTTGTTTCCAGACCTCTCTACCAAAACCATGGCTCACATGCCAACCAGAATGGGATCGCTGGAGCCCCACCACAGAACTCTGTCTGTTTTCCCCAAGGACAGTGTGCATATCAGAGTTGCCCAAACCTTCTAGATTTGGAGAAACCTGTAAGGCCCCTGAGCCCACCTCAATATTGCTGGCCACACAGGATGCAAATGCGCAGTCTGAAACACCCTGATCACCTACCTCCAGGGAGATAGCCAAGTTAATGATCCTGAGTTATAAGTTTGAACCTGAAATGTCCCTAGGCCCTCAATGGAACCCCATTAGGTTTTCAGGCATCTGTCCTCAGGGGCCTGTTCTGGAATACCAATTTATGACACATCATGTGGTCCCTTACCCACACGACAGAACACCTCCTGTCCCCAGAAGGATACAGCGTTCTTCGACCTATGCCAAACCATCAGGGTAGGAGAATCCTGCATGGCACCTTAGCAACCAGCACATTCTAAGATCTCCTTGAAAACAAACCAGCGTTGTGGCTTATCTGCAAGAGATTCCATGTCAACTCAAGGAATTGATACTTTGCCCCAGAGCCACCAGAACGAACCTGCCATGTTCCTCAGCTGCAATGGTCAATGGAAGTGTGCTTTCCAGGAATCCATGCCGGAGAGCTCTGCTTCACCAACTTTCCACATGGGGGAACCTAGAGCAAACAAACCAGACTTCATCTGCCCAGTAGAAGGAAACCTTACTGTTTGGAGCGGCTCACAGGACTCAGCGTGTAATCTACTCCATGGCCTCTTGACGCCACTCCCCCCATTTGTTGGTCATCATAGACACAAAATCTAGTGTGAGCAAACATCTGACATCCACCCTTATTCCGGTGCTGGATGTCTCGAATAAACCACTGCACATTGGAACTGCCTTCCGCCTGGCACTGAATAGAACCGTAGCTTGTGTTTACAATTCCATCCTCCCTCAACTGGTCCCCAAGCCCTCTTGATAGGGAAATCTGGACCCACAATGCAGCATTATGCCTTCTCCACCAAATGAAAAAGTGCCTTGTGAGTCTGGGGAGAAACCCCACATGAGGATACATCCGCTCGGTCCTCAAGGGAATGCCAAATTATAGGCTGCCCTGGCCCCAGTGCTGTGTCTGACAGAGCCTGAGCCCCTACCGAGTTTCAGCTACCAGAGAGTGGGCCCTATATCTAGCATTTGGGATGGTCATGGCCCAAGTACATCATCTCTACCCATCCTTGGTATTCAGGCACCTGTCCCCAGATCTTTGCTGGAATCCCTACCAATGGGGAACCTGAAGCACAATAGAGAACTCCACTTTACCCATGGCAATAAACCTGGCTGTTGGAATGGGTGTCTAATCCTTAAAGCAGAAGCCTGTTACAAGACCAATGAGACCACGCCCACTCCTGAGGGCCACCCTGGGCACAGTCATTGTGGCCCTCAGCCTGAGCATGCTTTCAAACAATCCCTCTCAGCTTCACTACCATGATCCAGAATTGCAGGCCTGGAATGCCTCTACGCACAAATCCTAAAACTTGGTGGGACTTTCGAGGTGCCCAGACCCAGGGCTCGTCTCTGGAATTCGTGTTTTGGGACACCCAGGAGATGTAAAACAGCACTCTTCCCTTCCCCGAAAAAGCCACCAAACTATGGGGAACCACCAGAATCCATAGAGAGGAAAAGTCTCTCATGGGTCCATGAGAACACACCGGCATTCCGAGGCCATCCTGGACACAAAATCCAGAGAGAAAAGCCTGTGCTACTGCCTTCCAGTCACCCTAATTACAGTTCCAGCCGAGCTCCCCTCCAGATCTATGCATTGAGCCTGTGATCACCTCGCCCCTAACCCTAATCCGAATTAATGTTTGCAGACTTCTCTATGAAAACCATGGCACACATGCCCTCCAGGATGGGGTCTCTGGACCCATGCCACAGGACTGTCCTGCCATCCCCAAGGAAACTGTGCCCATCAAAGTTGCACAAACCTTCTAAATTAGGAGAAACCTGCAAGGCCCCTTAGCCTACCCCAATATTGGCGGCCACTCTGAATGCAAAAGCGCACCTACATCTAGGCAGACAGCCAAAGGAATGGTCCCGAATCAGAATAGTGAACCTAACATGCCCCTAGGATGTCATTGGAACCCTAGATTCAGTTTTCACACATCTGTCCTCTGAGGCCTGATCTGGAATGTGAGCTTATGATACATCATGTGGTCCCTGGGCCACATAACAGAACATCTCCTGAACCCAGAAGGAAACCGTGCCCTTCCATCTGTGCCAAAGCCCAGGGTAGCCCAGGCTGCACAGCCCCTTCGCCACCAGCACATTATAAGATCTCCCTAGTAACAAACCAGCATTGTGGCCCATCTGCAAGAGATTCCATGTCAACTCAAGGACTTGGTACTTCACTCCAGAGACACCAGAACGAATTTGCCATGTTCCTCAGCTGCACTGGTCAGTGGAGTTGAGCTTTCCAGGCATCCATGTGTTGAGCTCTGGTACCCAAAGTTTTCACATAGGGGAACCTGGAGCAAATCAGTCACACTCCACCTGGCCAGTAGAGTGAAATTTGCTATTTGGAGTAGCTCATAAGTCTCAACGTGAAAACACCTTCATGGCTTCTTTTTTTTTATTTTTTTTTTAAGATTTTATTTATTTATTTGACAGAGATCACAAGTAGGCAGAGAAGCAGGCAGAGAGAGAGGAGGACGCAGGCTCCTGCAGAGCAGAGAGCCCCATATGGGGCTCGATCCCAGGACCCTGGGATCATGACCTGAGCTGAAGGCAGAGGCTTTAACCCGCTGAGCCACCCAGGCGCCCCGCCTTCATGGCTTCTTGACGCCACCCATCCATTTGTCAGTTATCATAGACACAAACTCCAGGGTGAGCAAATATCTGACAACCGCCCTTACTCAGGTGCTGGATATCTCGAATAAGCCGCTGCACATAGAGACTGCCTTCTGCTTGGCATTGAATTGAACCGTAGCTTGTGTTTACAATTCCATCCTCACCCGACTGGTCCCCAAGCCCTCTTGATAGGGAAATCTGGAGCCACAACGCACCATTCTGCCTTCCCTATAAAAAGAAGTCCCTGGTGAGTCAGGCCAGAAACCACACATGAGGATCAATCTGCTCGGCCCTCGAGGCAACCCATTTATAGGTTGCCCTGGCCACTAGTGCTGTGTCTGACAGAGCCTGAGCCCAGACCTAGTGTCTGTCCCCAGACAGTGGGCCCCACATCTAGCATTTGGGATTGCCATGGCCCAAGTATGTCATCTCTACCCATCCTTGGTATTAAGGCACCTGTCCCCAGACCTTTCCCTTGCCAATGTGGGAACCTGAAGCACAATTGAGAACTCCTCCTTCCTCATGGCAGGAATCTTCGCTGTTGGGATGGATGTCCAACCCTCAAAGTGGGAGCCAGTTACAAGACCAGTGAGACCACGCCCACTCCTGAGGGCCGCCCTGGGGACAAACAGGCATTTTGTCCCTCAGCCTGAATATGCTTTCAAACAATCCCTCTCAGTTGCACCACCATAATCCTGCTGTGCAGGCCTGGTACGCCTCTAGGCACAAATCCTAAAACTTGGTGGGATTTTCCAGGCGCCCAGACCCAGAGCCTGTCTCTGGATTCCCTACTTTGGGGCACCCTTAAGATGGAAAACAGCACTCTCTTCCCCTAAAAAGCCACCAAACTATGGGGAGCCACCAGATCCATAGAGAGGAAAAGTCTCCCATGGACCCATGAGAACACACCTGCATTTGGAGGCCATCCTGGACACACAATCCAGAGATAAAAGCCTCTGCTACCAACTTCCAGTCACCCTAATTACAGTTCCAGATGCTCTGCCCTCCAGGTTTATACATTGGCCCTCTATCATCTTACCACTAACCCTACTTCGAATTTGTGTTTGCAGACTTCTCTCCCTAAACAATGGCTCTCTTGCCCTCCAGAATCGGTTCTTTAGAGCCATACAACAGGACTGTGCTGCCATCCCCAAGGAGACTGTGCCCGTCAGAGTTGCCCAAAACTTCCAGATTAGGAGAAACCTGTAAGGCACCTGACCCACCCCAATACTGGTGGACACTCTGGACGCAAATGTGCAGTCTGAATCTTCTTGATCACGTACATCTAGGCAGACACCCAAGTTAATGTCTCTGAGTCAGAAGATTGAACGTGACATGACCCTAGGACCTCATTTTACCCTAGATTATGTTTTCAGTCATCTGTCCTCAGAGGCCTGTTCTGGAATATTAGCTTATGATACATGTGAGCCACACAACAGAACATCTCATTTCCCCAGAAGGAAACTGTGATCTTCAGCCTGTTCCAATCCCTCAGGGTAGGAGAATCCTGCATGGCACCTTAGCCACCAGCACATTCTAAGATCTCTCACATATCAAACCAGAACTGTGACCCATGTGCAAGAGATTCCAAGTCAACTCAAGGTCTTGGTGCTTTGCCCAAGAGCCATCAGAACAAAACTGCCATGTTCTTCAGCAGCAATGGGCAAAGGAGCTGTGATTTCCCATCATACATTTGGGAGAGCTCTGCTCCCCAAACTTACCACATGGGGGACCCTGGAGTAAACACACCAGACTCCACCTGTCCAGTAGAAGGAAACTTTGTTGTTTGGAGCATCTCACAAACCTCAGCATGGGAAATCCTCCATGGTCTCTTGACGCCACTTCTCCATTTGTCGGTCAGCATAGACACAAACTCCACTGTGAGCAAGTCTGACATTTGCCCTTACTCAGTTGCTGGATGTCTCACATAAGCTGATGCACATTGGAATGGCTTCAGCTTGGCACTGAATTAAACTGTAGCTTGTGATTACAGTTACATCCTCACCCGACTGGTCCCCATGCCCTCTTGATAGGGAAATCTGGAATCACAATACTACATTCTGCATTCCCCATAGAAAGAAGTGCCTGGTGAGTCAGGCC
This sequence comes from Mustela nivalis, assembly GCF_964662115.1. Classification (NCBI taxonomy): domain Eukaryota; kingdom Metazoa; phylum Chordata; class Mammalia; order Carnivora; family Mustelidae; genus Mustela; species Mustela nivalis. The sequence goes on from NW_028135097.1 coordinate 95,240, forward strand.
AGAAACCCCACATGAGGATCTTTCTGCTTGGCTCTCAAGGGTGCACGCTTTATAGGATTCCATGACCACTAGTGTTGTGTCTGACAGAGCCTGAGCCCCGACCTATTGTCAGCCAGCCAGAGTTTGGGGCCATTATCCAGCATGTTAGTGCGGCTATAGCCCAAATCCATCCCCTCTACCCATCATTGATATTCAGGCATCTGTCCCCAGACCTTACCTGGAATCCCTGCCAATGGGGGAACCTGAAGAACAATAGAGAACTCCTCCTTCCCCATAGCAGGAAACCTGGCTGTGGGGATGGGTGTCCAAGCCTCAGAGTGGGAGCCAGCTGCATGGCCAATGAGACCATGCCCACTCATGAGGTCCGCCCTTGGCACAAGCAGGCATTGTGGCCCTCAGCCTGAGCATGCTTTCAAACAAGCCCTCTCAGTTGTGCCACCACGATCCCGCATTGCAGCCCTGGAACACCCCTCATCCCGAATCCTAACCCTTGGTAGAATTTCTTGGTGCCCAGAAACAGAGGCCGTCTCTGAAATCTCTGTTTGGGGGCACCCCTAAGATGGAAAACTGCACTCCTCCCTTCCCCGAAAAACAGCACTCCTCCCTTCCCCGAAAAAGTCACAAAACTATGGAGAACCACCAGATCCTAAGTGAGGTAACGTCTCCCATGGACCCAAGAGACAACATCTGCATTCAGAGTCCATCTCTCATCTGGACACACAATCCAGAGAGAAAAGCCTGTGTTACCGCCTTTCAGTCACCCTAATTACAGTTCCTGATGAGCTCCACTCCAGGTCCACGCATTGCGCCTGTGATCACCTCGCCACTAACCCTAACCCGCATTTGTGTTTGCAGATTTTCTCACAATATCATGGCTCACATGCTCTCCAGGATAGGGTCTCTAAAAACACACCACAGGATTGTGCCTGCAATCCCCAAGGTAACTGTGCCCATCACAGTTGCCCAAACCTTCCAGATTAGGAGAAACCTGCAAGGCCCCTGAGCCCACCCCAATATTGTTGGCAGTGCTGGACACAAATTCACAGTCTGAAAGACCCTTATCACCTACATCCACTGGAGACATCCAAGTCAATGGTCCTGAGTCAGAAGATTGAACCTGACATGCCCCTAGGACCTCATTGAAACCCTAGATTAGGTTTTCAGGCATCTGTCCCCAGGGTCCTGTTCTGGAATACCAACTTAGGAGTGAACATGTGGTCTCTGAGCCCCGCAACAGAACATCTCCTGTTCCCAGAAGAAAACTGTGCCCTTCGACCTGTTCCAAACCCTCAGGGATGGAGAATCCTGCACAGCACCTTAGAAACCAGCACATATGCTGAGTTTGTGCATTGCTCCAAGCCACAAGGTTTCCATGTGCGAGACAGTCGAGTCCTGTTTGATGGTTCCAGGACGTCCCATATGGAAGGACTGGAGGGAAGAGTTCGAAGGATGGATGCCTGTACACCATACCTCGCATTCCAATTGGCTATGAGCGACAAAACATGTTTGAACTCCTGGCTCTAGGGTACGCTACCCAAGGGGCTGAGTTGAAATGAACTCTTCTGAGGATGGGTTGTAATGTGGGTTTGTGTACATGGAGACCATGGAATGTGCTGGTGGCTCAGGGGCCTTGCAGAAATCGCCTTACCAAAGGGTTTGATAGAGCTCGAATAAGAAAGCTCCCCATGTGGAGATGAGAGAGGTTCTGTTTAGTGAATCAGAAAAGCCCAAATGCTGGTCTTCGAAACCAGTCCTCTGAGGACAGACACCTGGAAACCAAAGCTAGGATTTAGATTAAGGCCTAGGTGCCTGTCCGTTTCAATCTTCTGTCTCTAGGGACACTGTTGAGGGTCTAAGTGGAGATAGTTGCTCAGCTGGTGCCAGAATGCCTCTGTTAGTCCAGGGCGGCCTGCACTATTGGCATGGCCTCGGGGGCCTTGGAAGTTTGTCCTAATCTGTAGGGTTGTGGCCAATGGATTGGGCACAGTTTTCTTGGAGAGGACAGGCACTATAATTCTGGAGGGTGTTTGTGTCCGGGCTGTGGGCACAAAAGTCTGATAACACAAACTTGGCTACGTGTGGCACTGAGGGTATGACAGGCCCGATCTGCAGGGCGTGAGGGGAGCTCCTCAGGTTATGAAAGAATGGCGAGTGGGAGGTGGTCACTCAAGGTTTTGTCTCTGGATGTTGTGTCCCCAGTAGCCATGGAATGTAGGGGTGGCCTCAGGGGCTATGGGAGAGTCTCCCTCTCTGAGGATTTGGACCAGCTCCCAATATTTTGGAGTCATTTGTGGGAAGGGTGGAGTCCTGTTGTCAGGCTCAGGTGTCTCTCCAAGAGAGGGGCTCCAGATCACAGATCGGGCAACTGGAAAACTCAAACTCTGGTGAAGTTTGGGAGCATTTGGGCTTGGCAAGCCCCATATTCGGGCTCTTGGTCCAGGCCCCGAGAGGCCTTACTTCCACATGGGGCTCACGCTGAGGGTCACAATGTGAGTTTGTGCCCAAGGGAGAACTCAAGTTTTGGCTTGGCCTCAGGGGACATGAGGGTTTCTCCTACCCTGAAGGTGTGACTCCATGAAAACAGCAAGCTTTACAACCATGGGGAAGGTGGAGTTCTGATTTGTGCTTAAGATACCCACCTGTGCTGGGATTTGATATAATGTCTAGGTTCAAACGTCTGAAAACCTAGGTTGAGAAGAGATGATGGCCTAAGGCCACGGCGTGTCCGATGTGCTGGGTGTGAGGCCAGCTGTATCCTTGTCTGTCCAGATGTCTGGCCTCAGGCTGTGTCAGACAGAGCATTAGTGCCAAGGGCCGCTTATCCAATTTGGGTGCAGTCGAGGTGGAGGCACATTGATTTTCATTTGGGGTTTCTGGAGAGCCCCATCGGGCAAAGATTTTCTACTGGTGGGCAGGCAGAGGGCTGAGTTGTGGATCCATATTTCCCAGTATGGATGGCTTGTTTGACAGGAGTGTGAGGAAGGAATTCTGAAAACACAAGCTAGCGTGAGGTCTGGGGCCGAGAGCACGCAGGATCACTTTGCATAGGCTGAATTGAGATCTCCTGCATCTGTGGTCAGGGAGAGTATCAGAAGTTGCCTCAGGCTGGAGTTTGTGTCCATTATGGCCTCTTCCTAAAGGGGGTGGGGCCATTATGAGGCCAGAGTCGTTTCCCTATGCTGGGAGGTGTGAGCTTCTCCAAACCTCAAGTTTTCCTCCTACACACAGTCGAGTCCTATTGGATGGTTCCAGGATGCCCCACACAGAAAGACTCGAGAGCAGGGGTCTAAGCATGGATGCCAGGAAACACCACCTCACCTTCCCATTGACTGGTTGGGATAAGGCAGGCTCAATCTGCGGGCTCTTGGGCGAGCTACCCAGAGGGCTGAGTTGAAATGGACTCTGCTGAGGATGGGCCATATTGTGGGTTGGAGGCCATGGAGACCTTGGAATGTGGTGGTGGCTCAGGGTCTTTGTAGGATTCTCCAATCTGAAGGGTTTGACACAGCTCCAACAAAGAAGCTTCCCGTGTGGACACGAGAAGTGTTCTGTTTGGTGCCTCAGGAAAGCCCCATATGCTTGTCTTAGAACCCAGGACTCTGAGGAATGACATCTGGAAATCAAAGCAAGAGTTCAGATTAGGGACTAGGGGCCCGTCCATTTCAATCTTCTGTCTTCGTGGGCATCTCTCTGCATGTCTGTGTAGAGGTATTTGCTCAGCTTGTGTCAGATTGCCCCTGTTTGTCCAGGGCGGCTCTTGTTCCAGCCACTGAGAGGCATTAACTGAGTAGGGGACTCATGCTGAGGGTCGCAATGCGTGTTTGTGCCCAAAGCGGCCCTCAATCATGGGTGGGGCATCATTGACCATGAAGGTTTTTCCTACATTGAATGTTGGACAACATGCCAACCACAAGGTTTCTTGCAATGGGGAAGGAGGAGTTCTAATTCCTGCATCACGTTCACCTCTAGGCAGTGATTGGAGATAAGATCTAGGTTCTGAAACCTGAAGACCGAGGTTAGGAAGAGACGACGACCTAAGGCCACTCCATGTCTGATGTGCCCAGTTTGCGGCCACCTGTCTGGATATCAGTCACGAGGTCTGGGCTCAGGCTGTGTCAGACAGAGCATTAGTACCCAGATAAGCTGTAAAATTGGGGTACAGTCGAGTGGCATGCAGAAGATAATCGTTTGCAGTTTCTCATTAGCCCCTTTGGGTAAAGTTTTTCTTCTGGAGGGCAGGCAGAGTGCTGGATTCTGGCTCCGGAATTGCCAAACTGGAGGGCTTTTGGGCCAGGACTGTGAGAACGGAAGTCTGAGAAAACAAGCTAGGTTTAGGTTTTGGGGCGAGAGCATGGCAGGCACCCTCTGCAGAGCTGAATCGAGATTTCGTGCATCTGAAGTCAGGACGAGGATCAGACGTTGGCTCAGTTTGGAGATTCTATCCATGATGGCCCCTTCATGAAGTGGGGTCATAACGAGACCATGGGAGTTTTCCCGTGATGGGAGTAGTAAGATATTCCAAACCACAGGGATTTTCTGCAGGTCAATTGAAACCTGTTGGATGTCTCCAGGACGTCCCATATGGAAAGATTGCAGAACAGGGTTCTAAGGATGGATGCCTGGGCAGCCCGCCTCACATTCCATTTGTCTCCTAGCAACAGGATACGTTTGATCTGCTGGCTCTGGTGTAGCAACCAAAGGGGCTGAGTTGAAATGGACTCTCCTGAGGATGTTTCATAATGTGGGTTTATGTCCATGGAGACGTTGGAAAGGGGCAGTTGCACCGGGGCCCTGAAGGATTCTCCTAACTGGCGGTATTGACACAGCTCCACACAGCATGTTTCCCATGTGGAGATGAGATTTGTTCTCATTGGTGCTTCAGTTAACCCCCATATGGAAATCAGAACTCTGAGGAGAGATGCCTGGAAACGAAAGCAATGGATCTGTTTCCAGTTAAATCTTCTCTGCGGACATTTGTCTACGGGTCTGAGTGGAAGTAGTTCCTCAGCATGTGTCAGATCACCACTATTCCTCCCGGTTGGGCTACACTATTGGGATGGCCTCAGTGACTTTGGAGGTCTCTCCTAATTTGCAAGTTTTTGGCAAATGAAATGGGCAGAATTCCTTTGGGGAGGGAAGGCACAGTCCTGAAGTGTGGCTCCAGGGTACCCAGCCTGGAGGGTGTGTGGGTCACAGCTGTGGGGACAGAAGTCTGAAAACAGAAACTCGGCTTAGGTTTGGGGATGTAGCTATGGCAGGCCCGATCTACAGACCTTGGGAAATCTTTATGATATGAACAAAGGGCGAGTGTGAGGCATTTGTTCAGGCTTTTGTCTCTGGATTTTGTGTCACCAATGGCTGTGGAATGTCGGGGTGGCTTCATGAGCCATGGACGAGTCTCCCTCTCTGGGATATTGGCCCGATCCCAAGATTTTTGGGGTCATTCTGTATGATGGGAGGAGTCCGTTCTGGTTTTTTTTACCTCAGGTGTGTCACTAAAAGACGGATTCCAGAGCAGAGTCCTGGGGAGGGGCGACTGGACAACACGAAATCTGGTTCAGATTGGGGGCCTGGGGCATGGCAATCCCCATATGCGGGCTCTTGGTCCAGCCACTGAGAGGCCTTACTTGTGGACACTGAGCTCACACTGAGGGTCACAATGCATGTTTGTGCCGAACGTAGCCCTCAAGCATGAGCAGGGACTCATGGACCACGCTGGTGTCTCCTACACTGATCGTTGGACAACATGCTATCCACAAGATTTTGGCCATGGGGAAGGAGGAGTTCTGATTTTTGCATCACGTTCACCCCTGGGCAGTGATTGGAGATAAGGTCTAGCTTCTGAAGCCTGAAAACCGAGTTTGGGATAAAATGATGACCTAAGGCCTTGGAGGGTCGGATGCGCTCAGTGTGCGGTCAGCTGTCTGGGTGTTGGTCAGAACGTCCGGGCTCAGGCTGTGTCAGACAGTGCATTAGTGCCCAGGTTAGACTATACAATTTAGGTACAGTCGAGTGCCGTGTAGGTTTATCCTCATTTGGGGTGTCTGGAAAGCTCCATAGGGCAACATTTTTCTTCTGGAGGGAAGGCAGATTGTTGCATTGTGGGTCTGTAATTGCCAAACGTGAGGGCTTGGGGGCCGGGATGTGAGGACAGAAGTCTGAGAACACAAGCTAGACTTAGGTTTCAGGGCGAAGGAAAGGCAGGCACACTCTGCGATGCGTGCATCTGAAGTCAGGGAGAAGATCAGATGATGGCTCAGTTTGGAGATTCTGTCCAAGATGGCCCCTTCATGAAGCGGGGTGGGGGCATCACAAAGCCATCGAGGTTTTCCCATGGTGGGAGTTGTGAGATGCTCCAAACAGCAAAGATTCCTTCTGCGGGACAATTGATACCTGTTGGATGGCTCCAGGACATCCCATAGGGACGACTCAAGAGCAGGGTTCTAAAGAGGGATGCCTGGGTTTCCCACCTCACATTCAAATCGTCTCATTGTGATAAGACAAGTTGAATCTCTTGTCTCTGGTGGAGCAACCGAGGGCGCTGAGTTGAAATGGACTCTCCTGCGCATGGGTCATAATGTGGGTTTGTGTCCATGGGGACCTTGGAATGGGTCGGTGACACCAGGGTCATGAAGTTTTCTACTAATCAGAGGTTTTGACACAGTTCCCATGTGCAAGTTTCCCATATGGAGACGAGATTTGTTCTGGTGGGTGCTTCAGGAAAGCATCATATGTTGCTATTGGAAACCAGGCTTCTGGGGAGAGATGGCTAGAAACCAAAGCAATGGATCTGCTGAAGTCCTAGGGGCCTGTCCAGTTCAATTTTCTTCTCTTTGGACATCTGTCTCAAGGTCTGAGTGCAAGTAGTATCTCAGCTGGTGGCAGATAGCCCCTGTTTGTCCCGGGTAGCCTACACACTTAGGATAGCCTTGGGGACTCTGGAGCTTTGTCCTAATTTGTTCTGACTGGTGCCACTCCGACATTCCACGACCTCCCCTGGAACCACACCTCAGGATTGGTCCTGCCCTCTCAAAGGGAATTCTTCATATTCCATTGGCCACAACCATATAAATCAGGAGAAATCTCCAATGTCCCTGGGACCATCCCAATATTGTAGGCCGCTCAGAACAAACAGGGGTGATCTGACACTAGCTGAGCAACTAGCTCCACACAGACTCGGAGACAGATGTCCCCAGAGAAGAACATTGAACTGGAAAGGCCCCTAGGCCCTAATCAGATCCATTGCTTTGGTTTCCAGGCATCTCTTCTCAGAGGCCTGGTTTCCAATACCAGCCTATGGGGTTTCCAGAGGCCCCATCAGAGCAAGTCTTGTCTGCACATTGGAAACTTGCTCGTGGAGCTATGTCAGAACCTCAGAGGCCTGGTTTTCAATACCACCATATGGGGGTTTCCTGAGGCATCAGTCAGAACAAATGTCTTCTCCATGGGAAACGTGCTCTTTCAATCTGTGTCAAAACCTCCGGCTAGGAAAATCCTTCAGGGCCCCGGTGCCACCACCTCATTCCAAGGTCTCCATGGACACAATCCCACATTAGGACCCATCTGCAGGAGAGTCTATTTCAACTCAGTGCCCTTGGGTGCTCCCCTAAAGCCAGCAGATCGAACCTATCTTGTAACTAGGAGACAATTGGAATGTGAGGCGGGCTGGCTAGGCATCCATCTGTAGAAAACTACTCTGAAGTAATTCCATATGGGACGTCCTGGAGCCATCCAACAGGTCACAGCTGTCCTGCAGAGGGAATCCTTGCGCTTTGGAGCACCTCACAACTCCCATCATGGGAAAAGCTCTGTGGCCTCGTGGTGCACCGTCCCCTTCATGAAAGAGCCATCTTGGACATAAACTCCAACCTGAGCCAACGTCTAATCCTCGCCCTGACTTCAGATGCACGAAATCTTGATTCAACTCTGCAGAGTGTGCCTGTCGAAACCCCGCCCCGAAGCAAAACCTAGCTATTGTTCTCAGACTTCGTCCTCACACTCCGAGCCCACCAGCCCTCCAGTTAGGGAATTCTGGAGAGACACAATGCAGCACTCTGACTGCCCTCCATGGGGCTAACTAGAAACACCAAATGACACAATGCAGCACTCTGACTGCCCTCCATGGGGCTAACTAGAAACACCAAATGAGGATCAACCTGCATGCCACTTGACTCTACCCCAATTATACAGTTTCGCTTCGGCGTTAATGCCCTGTCTTGCACAGCCTGAGGTCTGAATTCCCAACTGACACCCAGACAGCTGGCTGTACACTGAGCACATCAGACCCGCCATGGCTTTAGGTCATCATCTCTTCCCAACCTTGGTTTTCAGGCTTCAGAACCTAGACCTTATATATACTCACTACCCAGGGGTGAACGTGATGCAGAAATGAAACTCCTTCTTCCTCAAGGCAAGAAACCTTGTGGTTGGAATGTTTTCCAACGTTCAGTGTAGGAGAATCCAGTGTAGCCCATGAGTCCCCTCCCATGCTTGAGAACCGCAATGGGCACAAACACATTGGGACCCTCAGTGTGAGCCCTGTCCTCAAGTAAAGCCTCTCAGGGGCTGGACCAAGAACCCGCATTGCCATCCCTAGTCCCCCAATATTAATGAGAGGTTGAGAGGTCTAGTCACCCCTATTCAGGTCTCTGCTCTGGAACCCCTGAGGAAAAAAATATCGAAGGGTCTCCTCCATCCCCTGGATGAGCCCCAAAACTTGGGATCTGACCAAATCTTAAAAGATAAAGAATCATCCATGGCCATAGAGGCCATCCCGTCATTCCATGGCCACCATTGACACAAAATCTAGAGACAAAAGCCTGGAGATATGCCTCACACTTTCCCTTTGTTCATAGCCTGAAAAATTCTCCTCACGGTCTATAGATCAGGCCTGTCATACCTACGTCCCCAAACCTAAGCTGAGTTTGGGTTTTCAGATTTCTGTCCCCACTGTCCTGGCCCACATACCCTCCATGCTGGGGCCCCTGGAGCCATGCCTCAGGACTGTGCCTGCCTTCTCCAAGCAAATTCTGCCCATTCCATTGGCCACAACCCTAAAGATTAGGAGAACACTCCAAAGTCCCTGAGGCCATCCCAATAGTGTTGGCCACTCAGGGCAAACAGGGTGATCTGTCCCAAGACGAGCAACTACCTCAACTCAGACCCATAGACAGATAACCCCAGAGAAGAAGATTGAACCGGACAGGCACCTAGGCCCTAATCAGATCCATTGCTTTTGATTCCAGGCATCTCTCCTCAGAGGCCTGGTTTCCAATACCAGCATATGTGTTCTTTTGGAGGTACGAGTCTGAACAAATCTCATTTCCACATGGGAAACATGCATTTTGGAGCTGTGTCACAACCTCCAGTTAAGGGAAACCTTCAGGTCCCAGCAGCCAACACCCCATTCCAAGGTCTCCATGGACACAAACCCACATTATGACCCATCCGCAGGTGAGTCCATTTCAACACATCCCCTTTGGTTGCTCCCCAAAAGAAGCAGATTGAACCTGCCTTGTCACTAGGAGACAATAGGAATGTGAGGCGGGCACTTCAGGAATCCATCCTTAGAACCCTGCACTGCCGTGGTTCCACATGGGACATCCTGGAGCAATCTGACCGGTCTCGACTGTCCCGTAGAAGGAATCTTTGCCGATTGGAGCAACTTACAATGCCAATCGTGGGAAAGTCTCCATAGACCCATGATGCCCCCCACCATCATGAAGGGGCCATCCTGAACAGAAACTTCAACCTGAGCCTACGTCTGATCCTCGCCCTGACTTCAGATGCATGAGATTTAGATTTAGCTCTACAGAGTGTGCCTGCCATGATCTTGACCCAAAACCTAAGCCTAGCTTGTGTTCTCACACTTCCTTCCTCACAATTCTGGCCCACAAGCCCTCCAGTGTGAGAATTCCGTCGCCACAATGCAGCACTCTTCCTTCCCTCCAGAAGAAAAACGTTGCCCCTGGGGCTACCCAGAAACGCCAAATGAGGATCAACCTGCATGCCACTCAACTTTACTCCAATTATACAGTCTAAGCTTGGCACTAATGCCCTGTCTGACACAGTCTGAGCCTGGACCTCCTGGATGACACCCAGAAAGGTGGTGTCACACCTAAGGACTGTGCCAGTGCTCTCCAAGGGAACTCTGCCCGTTTCACTTGCCACAACCTTACAGATTAGGAGAAACCTCCAATTCCCAAGACCAGCCCAATAGTGTTGGCCTCCCCCAAAAAACATGGGTGATCTGACACAAGCTGAGCAGTGACCTCCATTCTGAATCTTAGACAGAGACACTCAGAGGAGAATATTGAAAAGGACAGGCCCTTAGACCCTAATCAGATCCATTGCTTTGGATTCCAGGCATTGTTCCCCAGATGCTTGGTTTCCAATACCAGGTTGTGGGGGTTTCAGAACAAATCTCGTCTCTACATGGGAAACTTGCTCTTTGGAGCTGCATCAAAACCTCAGGTTAGGAGAATTATTCAGGGCAACAGAGCCACTGCCCCATTCCAAGGGATCCATGGACACAAATCCACATCATGACTGATCCTCATGAGAGTCCATTTCAATTCAGCCCCCTCGGTTGTTCCCCCAGTGACAGCAGATCGAATCCTCCTTTTCACTAGGACACAACTGGAATGCAAGTTGGACTGCCCAGGCATCCATCATTAGAACTGTGCTTTGGAGCATTTCTTATGGGACGTCCTTGATCCATCCAAAAGGTCGTGACTGTCCCGCTGACGGAATCCTTGTGGTTTGGAGCATCACACACTCACAAAGTTGGAAATCTTCCATGGTTTCCTGATGCCCCCCCCCACCTTCATGAAGGGGACATCATGTACAGAAACTCCAACCTAAGCCAACATCTGATCCTCGCCCTGACTTCAGATGCACGAGATCTCATTTCAGGTCTGTAGAGTGTGCCTGCCATGTCACCGCTGCGAATTCAAAGCTGAACTTGTGTTCTCAGACGTCTGTCCTAAAACACCTGGCCCACAAGCCCTGAAGTTGGCAATTCTGGAGCCAGAATGCAGCATTCTGCCTGCCCTCCAGAAGAAAATCTTTGCCCTATGGGGCCAACCAGAAACCCCAAATGAGGACCAACCTTCACATCACTCGACTGTACCCCAATTATACAATCTAGCCTGGGGACTAATGCCCTGCCTGACACAGCCTGAGCCCAGACCTCATGATGGACACAGACATCTGGCCGCACACTAAGTGCATCGGACCCACCATGGCCTTAGGTCGTCATCTCTTACCAACCTCGGTTTTCAGGCTTCAGAATCTAGACCTTATCTCTACTCACTGCCATGCCGTGTACGTGATGCAGAAATCAGAACTCCTCCTTCCCCATGACCAGAAACCCTGTGGTTGGCATGTTGTCCAACGTGCAGTGTAGGAGAAACCAGCATGGCCCATGAGGCCTCAGACATGCTTGAGGGCTGCGATGGGCACAAACACACATTAGGACCCTAAGCATGAACCCTGGCCTCAAGTAAAGCCTCTCCGGGGCTGGACCAAGAGCGCACATATGGAGATTACCATGCCCCTACTCCCCAAACCTTAACCAGTGCTTGAGAAGTCTAGTAACCCCTACTCAGATCTCTTCTCTAGAATCCCTCCTTGGTGGGACACATGAGGTTAAAAAAAAAAATAGAGAAAGGACTCCTACCGTCCAAAGAATGACCGCAAACACTTGGAATTGGGCCAAATTCACAGAGAGAAATACTCGTCCATGGCTGATGAGGCCATCCTGACATTCCACGGCCACCATTGACACAAAATCCGGAGACAAAAGCCTGAAAAAGCGCCACACACTCGCCCTTTCTTCAGAGGCTGAAAAATTCTCACGGTCTGTAGATTGGGCCTGCCATACCTATGTCCCCAAACCTAAGCCAAGTTTGTGTTTTCAGACTTCTGTCTCCATTGTCCTGGCCCACACACCCTCAAGGCTTGGCCCCATGGAGCCACACCTCAGGACTGTGCCTTCCCTCTCCATGGGAATTCTGCTCATTCCTTTGGCACAACCTGACAGATGAGGAGAAACATCCGAAGTCCCCGAGGCCACCCCAATATTGTAGGATGTCCGGGACAAACAGGGACCATCTGCCACAAGCTGAGCCACTACCTCCAATCAGACCTGTAGATAGATATCCATAGAAAAGAAGATTGAACAGGACAGGCACCTAGGCCCTAAACGGATCCATTGCTTTTGTTTTCACGTATCTCTCCTCAGAGGCCTAGATTCCAATACCAGCACATGGGGGTTTCTGGAGCTACCAATCAGAACAAATTGCATGCCTCATGGGAATCATGCTATATGGAACTGTGTCAAAACCTCCAGTTAGGAGAAAATTTCACGTCACTGGAGCCACCGCCCCATTCCAATGTCTCAATGGACACAATCCCACATTATGACCCATCCTCAGGAGAGTCCATTTCAACTCAAACCTGGCGGTTGCTCACCCAGTGCCAGCAGATCAAACCTGCTTTGTCACTAGGAGACAATTGGAATGCGAGTTCGTTGCCCAGGTATCTGTTGTTAGAACTCTGCTCTGGAGAAATTCCTAATGGGGTGTCCTTGATCCATTCAACAGGTCTCAACTGTCCTTCAGAAGGAATCCTTGTGGTTTGCAGCATCACACACTCGCACCGTGGGAAAACCTCCATGGCATCATGATGCCTCCACCTTCAGGTAGAGGACATCATGGACAGAAACTCCCGTCTGATCCTCGCCCTCACTTCAGATGCATGAGATCTCAATTCAGCTCTGCAGAGTGTGCCTGCCTTGCCCTCGCCCCAAAACCTAAGCCAGCTCGCGTTCTCAGACTTCCATCCTCACACTCCTGGCCCACAAGCCTTCCACTTTGGGAATTCTGGAGACAAAATGCAGCACTCTGCCTGCCCTCCAGAAGAGAGACTTTGCCCTAGGGGTCTACCCAGAAACATCAAATGAGGATCAACCTGCAATTTTCTAGACTGTACCCCAATTATACAGTCTAGCCTGGGCACTAATGCCCTGTCTGACACAGCCTGACCCCAGACCTCGTGACCGACACCCAGACACCTGGCCTCACACTGAACACATCGGACATGCCATGGCCTTAGGTCATCATCTCTTCCCAAGCTTGGTCTTCAGGCTTCAGAACCTAGACATTATCTCCACTCACAACTAAGTGATGTACGTGATGCAGAAATCAGAACTTCACCTTCCCCATGACCAGAAACCTTGTGGTTGGCATGTTGTCCAACGTTCAGTATATGAGAACCCAGCATGGCCCATGAGGCCTCAGACATGCTTGAGGGCTGCGATGGGCACAAACACACATTAGGACCCTAAGCATGAACCCTGGCCTCAAGTAAAGCCTCTCCGGGGCTGGACCAAGAGCCTGCATATGGGGCTTGCCATGCCCCTACTCCCCCAATCCTAGCCAGAGCTTGAGAAGTCTAGTCAACCTTATTCAGAGCTCTTTTCTGGAATCCCTCTTTGGTGGGACACATAAGGTAAAAAAAAAAAAAAAAAAAACCAAGATAAAGAAAAAAAAAAGTAAGGACTTCTAACACTCCTACCATCCAAAGAATGACCCCAAACACTTGGAATTTGGCCAAATCCACAGAGAGAAATACTCGTCCATGGTCGATGAGGCCAGCCTGACATTCCACGGCCACCATTGACACAAAATCCGGAGACAAAAACCTGAAAAAGCGCCACACACTTGCCCTTTGTTCAGAGCCCCCAAAATTCTCAAGGTCTGTAGATCGGGCCTGCCATACCTATGTCCCCAAACCTAAGACGAGTTTGTGTTTTCAGACTTCTGTCTCCATTGTCCTCACCCACACACCCTAAAGGCTGGGCCCCATGGAGCCACACCTCAGGACTGTGCCTGCCCTCTCCAAGGGAATTCTGCTCATTCATTTGGCGCAACCTGACAGATTAGGAGAATCATCCAAAATCTCTGAGGCCATCCCAATAGTGTAGGATGTCCTGGACATACAAGGACCCTCTGGCACAAGCTGAGCCACTACCTCCAATTAGAACCTTAGACAGATATCCAGAGAAAAGAATATTGAACAAGACAGGCACCTAGGCCCTAAACGGATCCATTGCTTTTGTTTTCAGGCATCTCTCCTCAGGGGTCTGGATTCCAATACCAGCATAAGGGGGTTTCCAGAGCTACCTATCAGAAAAAATCTCGTCTCCACATGGGAATCTTGCTCTATGGAGCTGTGTCATAACCTCCAGTTAGGAGAAAACTTCAGGTCACTGGAGCCACTGCCCCATTTGAATATCTCCATGGACACAATCCCAAATTATGACCCATCCTCAGGAGAGTCCATTTCAACTAAGCCCCCTCGGTTGCTACCCCAGAGCCAGCAGATTGAACCTGCCTTGTCGCTAGGAGACAATTGAAATGCGAGTTGGGCTCTTCAGGCATCCATCCTTAGAACCCTGCTCTTGCGTCGTTCCTTATGGGACATCCTTGAGCCATCCAACAGGTCTCGACTGTCCCACAGGAGTCCTTGTGCATGGACCACCTAACAACTCATATCATGGAAAGCTTCCAAGGTCACATGATGCCCCCAATCTTCATGAAGGCAGATCATGGAAAGAAACTCCAACCTGAGCCAACAGCTGATCTTCGCCTTGACTTCAGATGCACGAGATCTTGATTCAGCTCTTCAGAGTGTACCTGCTGTGCCCTCACCCCAAAACCTAAGCATAGCTAGTGTTCTCCGACTTCCGTCCTCACTCTCCTGGACCACACGCCCTCTATTTTGGGATTTCCGATGACACAGTGCTGCACTCTGCCTGCCCTCTAGAAGAAAAATATTGCCCTATGGGTCTACCCAGAAACCTCAAATGAGGATAAACCTGCACGTCACTCAACTGTACACCAATTATATAGTCTAGCCTGTGCACTAACCCTGTCTGACAGAACCTGAGGCCTGAATTCCCAACCGACACCCAGACAGCTTGCAGTACACTGAGAATATCTGAACCGCCATGGCCTTAGGTCGCCATCTCTTTCCAACTTCGGTTTTCAGGCTACAGAATCCTAGACCTTATCTCTACTCACTTCCCATGGGTGAACGTGATGCAGAAATCAGAACTCCTCCTTCCCCCTCGCCAGAATCTTGTGGTTGGCATCTTGTCCAACGTTCAGTGTAGGACCCCTGTAGGGCCTACAGGGGTAGTAGTAGGGCCCCTGAGGGTAGTGTAGGGTCCCTGAGGCCCTGCCTATGCTTAAGAGCTGCGGTGGGCTCAAACACACATTGGGACCCTCAGTTTGAGCCCTGTCCTCAAGTAAAGCCTCTCAGTGGCTGGACCATGAGCCCGCATATGGGGCCTGCCATGCCCCAAGTCACCCAATCTTAACCAGAGGTAGAGACATCTAGTCACCCCTACTCAGGGCTCTGCTCTGGAATCCCTCTTTGGTGGGACATTTGAGGTAAATAAACACAGAAAGGACTCCTCCCACTCACAGAATGACCCCAATCACTTGGGATTGGGCCATCCCAAGTGATTGGGGTCCAGAGAGAAAGACTCGTCCATGGCCCATGAGGCCAGCCCGACATTCCACGGCCACTATTGACACAAAATCCAGAGACATAAGCTTCAGCAAGCGTTCACACTCACCCTTAGGTCATAGCCCAAAAAATTCTCCTCATAGTCTGTAGATTGGGCCTGCCATACCTACGTCCCCAAACCTAAGCCGAGTTTGTGTTTTCAGACTTCTATCCTGACATCCCTGTCCCACACACCCTCCAGACTGAGGCCCCTGGAGCCACACCTCAGGACTGTGCCTGCCCTCTCCAAGGAAATTCTTCCCATTCCATTGGCCACAACCCTACAGATAAGGAGAAACCTCCAAAGTCCCAGAGGCCATTCCAATAGTGTAGGCCACCCAGGACAAAGAGGGGCGATCTCTCACAAGCTGAGCAACGACGTCAACTCACCCGTAGACAGATAACCCAAGAGAAGAAGATTAAACTGGACTGGCCCCTAGAATGTAATTGGTTCCATTACTTTTTTTTCTAAGCATCTCTCCTCAGAGTCCTGTTTTCCAATACCAGCATATGGGGGATTCCAGAGATACCAATCAGAACAAATCTTGTCTTCACATGGGAAACTTATCCTTTGGAGCTCTGTAAAAGCCTCCAGTTAGGAGAAACCTTCAGGTAGCCGGAGCAACCGCCCTATTCCAAGGTCTCCATGGACACATACCCGCATTATGACCATTCGGCAGGAGAGTACATTTCAACTCAGCCCCGTCGATTACTCCCCCAGAGGCAGAATATCAAACCTGCCTTGTCGCTAGGAGACAACTGGAATGCAAAGCAGACTCTCTAGGCATCCATCCTTGGAATCCTGCTCTGGCGCCATTCCATATGGGATGTCCTGGAGCCTTCCAACAGGTCTTGACTGTCCCACAGAAGGAATCCTTGCAGATTGGAGCATCTCACAACTCCTATCGTGGGAAAACCTACATGGCCTCATGAGATGCTCCCCTTTATAAAGGGACCATCATGGACAGAAACTCCAACCTGAGCCAACTTCTGATCCATTGCTTTGGTTTCTACGTATCTCTCCTCAGAGGCCTGGTTTCCAATATCAGAATATGGGGGTTTCCTAAGGAAACAATCAGAACAGATCTCATCTCCACATGGGAAACTTGCTCTTTGGAGCTGTGTCAATACCTCAGGTTAGGAGGATCCTTCAGGGCGCTGGCACCATGGCCCAATACCAAGGTCTCCAAGGACACAAACTTACATTATAATCCATTCTCAGGAGAGTCCATTTCAAATCAGCCCCCTCGGCTGCTCACCCAGAGCCAGCAGATCAAACCTTCCTTGTCACTAGGAGACAGTTAGAATGAAAGGCGGGCTGCCCAGGCATCCATCCTTAGAACCCTGCTCTGGAGAACTTCTTTATAGGACGTCTTATATCCAACCAACCTGTCTTGACTGTCTCGCTGAATGAATCCTTGTGGTTTGAAGCATCACACAATCCCACTGTGAGAAAACCTCCATTTCCTCATGATGCCCCACACCTTCATAAATGGGCCATCATGGACAGAAACTCCATCCTAAGCCAAAGTCTGATCCTCGCCCTGAATTCAGAAGCATGAGATCTCGATTCAGCACTTAAGAGTGTGCCTGCTGGGGCCTCGCCCCGAAACCTAAGCCTAACTTGTGTTCTCAGACTTCCGTCCTCACAATCCTGGCCACACCCCTCCAGTTTGGAAATTCTGGAGACACAATGCAGCACTCTGCCTGCCCTCCAGAAGAAAAATGTTGCCCTATAGGGCTAACCAGAAACGCCAAATGAGTAACAACCTGCATGCCACTCGACCATACCCCAATTATATATATACAGTCTAGCCTGTGCACTAAAGCCCTGTCTGACACAGCCTGAGGGAAGACCTCCAATCCAACACCAGGACAGCTGGCCGTACACTGAGCATATCATACCCACAATGGCTTTAGGCCATCATCTCTACCCAACCTTAATTTTCACCTTCAGAACCTAGACCTTATCTACACTCACTGCTCAGGAGTGAACGTGATGCAAGAATCAGACTTCTCCTTCGCCATGGCAAGAAAGCTTGTGGTTGGCATGTTGTCCAACGTTCATTATAGGAGAAGGCAGCATGGACTATGAGGCCCCACCTATCCCTGAGGGCCCCAATTTGCACAAACACACATTGTGACTCTCAGTGTGAGCCCTATCCTCATGTGAAGCCTCTTAGTGACTGGAACAACAAGCCACATATGGGGCTTGCCAAGCCCCTAGTCACCCAATCTCAACCAGAGTTCGAGATGTCTAGTCACTGCTACTCAGGGCTCTGCTCTGGAATCCCTCTTTGGTGGGACACCTGAGGTAAAAAAAAAAAAAATACAGAAAGGACTCTTCCCATCCACAGAATGATCCCAACCACTTGGGATCAGGCCAAATCACCAGAGAAAGAATTGTCCATGGCCCTTGAGGACACCCCGACATTCCACGGCCACCATTGACACAAAATCCAGAGACAAAAGCCTGAGCAAGCGCCACATACTCGCCCTTTGTTCATAGCCCGGAAAATTCTCACGGTCTGTAGATCGAGACTTCATACATACATCCCCAGACCTAAGCTGAAATTGTGTTTTCAGACTTCTGTCCCCACAGTCCTGGCCCACACACCATCCAAGCTGGGGCCCCTGGAGCCACACCTCAGGACTGTGGCTTCCCTCTCCAGGGGAATTCTGCCATTTCCATTGGCCACAACCCTATAGATTAGGAGAATCCTCCAAACTCCCCGAGGCCATCCCAATACTTTTGGCTGCCCAGGACAAACACGGATGATCTTTCACAAGTTAGGAAACTACCTCCACTCAGACCCAGAGACAGATATCCCCATAGAATAAGATTGAACTGGACAGGCACTTAGGCCCTAATCAGATCCATTGCTTTTGTTTCCAGGCATCTCTCCTCAGAGGCCTGGGTTCCAATACCAGCATATGGGGGATTACTGAGGCACTCATCAGAAAAATCACGTCTCCACATAGGAAATGTACTCTTTGGAGCTTTATAAAAACCTCTGTTTAGGAGAATCTTTCAGGGCCCCGGATCAAGCGCCCCATTCCAAGGTCTCCATGGACTTAAACCCACATTATGATCTATCCTCGGGAGAGTCCATGTCAACTCAACCCCCTTGGTTTCTCCCCCAGGGCCTGCAGATCAAACCTGCCTTGTTGCTAGGAGACAACTAGAATGGGAGGTGGACTGCCTTGGCATCAATCCTTAGAACCCTACTCTGGAGTCATTCCATATGGGACATCCTAGAGCCATCCAACAGGTCTCAAGTGTCCCACAGAAGGAATCTTTGCAGTCTGGAGCATATCACAACTCCCATTGTGGGAAAATCTACATGGCCTCTTGAGACGCTCCACTTTATAAAGGGGCCATCATGGACAGAAACTCCAACCTGAGCAAACGTCTGATATTCGCCCTGACTTCAGGTGCATGAGATCTTGATTAGGCTCTGCAGAGTGTGCCTTCTGTGCACTCACCCCCAAAACTAAGCCTAGCTTATGTTCTCAGACTACCGTCCTCACACCCCTGGCCCAAAAGCCCTACAGTTTGGCAATACTGGGGCCATAATGCAGCACACTGCCTGCCCTCCAGAAGAAAAACGTTGCCTTATGGAGCTACCTAGAAACCCGAATGAGGATCAACTGAACGCCACTCGACTGTACCCCAAATATACAGTCTACCCTGTCTAATGCCTTGTCTGACACAGCATGAACCCACACCTCCAGACCTACGCTCAACAGCTGGCCGCACACTGAGCTCATTGGACCCATCAGGTCCTTAGGTCTTCATCTCTTCCAACCTCAGTTTTCGGGTTTCAGAACCTAGACCTAAACTCCAAACACTGTCCAGGGGTGAACGTGATGCAGAAATCACAACTCTTCCTTCGCCATGACTGGAAACCTTGTGGTTGGCATATTCTCCAACGTTCAGTGTGGGAGAATCCAGCGTGGCCCATGAGGCACTTCCCATGCTTGAGGGCCTTGTTGGGCACAAATAGGCATTGTGACCCTCAGCATGAGCCCTGTCCTCAAGGAAGGCCTCTCAGTGTCTGAATCAAGAGCCCGCCTATTGGACTTGCCATGCCCCTGGGCCCCCAAACTTCAACAGAGGTGGGGATATCCAGTTGTCCCTCCCAAGGACTCTGCTCTGGAATCCCTCTTTTATTGGGACACTTGAGGTACATAAAATAAAATATAAAATAAAATAATATAAAAAACAGAAAAGACTCCTCCCATCCCAAAGAATGTACCCAAACTCTTGGGATCGGGTCAAATCCTCAGAGAAGGAAAGCCGTCCACAACCCATGAGGCCACGCCAGCATTCCACCCACATTGTTGACACAAATCCAGAGACAAAACCTGAGCAAGCACCTCAAACTCACCCTTTTTCATATCCCGAAGTGTTATCACGGTCTGTAGATTGGGCGTGCCATACCCATGACCCCAATCCTAAGCGGAGTTTGTGTTTTAAGACTTTTGTCCCCACAGGCCTGGCCCACATAGCCTCAAGGCTGGGCCCCTAGAGCCAAACTCAGAACTGTGCCTGCCCTGTCCAGGGGATTTCTGCCCATTCCATTGGCCACAACCCTATAGATTAGGAGAAACTCCAAAGTCCCGAGGCCATCCCAATATTATAGGCTGCCCAGGACAAACAGGGGCGATCTGACACAAGCTGAGCAACTACATCCCCTCAGATCCGTAGACACGTATCCTAAGGAAAGAGATTGAACCGGACAGGCACCTAGGCCCTAATCATATCCATTGCTTTTGTTTCCAGTCATGTCTCCTCAGAGGCCTGGTTTCCAATACCAGCATATGGGAGATTCCTTAGGCACTCATCAAAACAATTCTCTTCTCTACATAGGAAACGTACTCTTTAGAGCCCATCAAAACCTCCGGTTATGAACATCCCTCAAGGCCCCGGATCAAGCACCCCATTCCAAGGTCTACATGGACACAAATGCACATTATGACCCATCCTCAACTCACCCATTTCAACACACCCGCCTCGGTTGCTCCCCTAGATCCAGCAGATCGAACTTGCCTTGGCGCTATGAGACACCTGGAATGGGAGGCAGGCTGCCCAGGCATCCATCCTTAGGACCCTGCTCTGGATAACTTCCTTATGGGATGTCCTGGAGCCATCCAACAGGTCTCAACTGTCCCACAGAAGGAATCATTGCGGTTTGGAGCATCTCACAATTCCCATCGTGGGAAAACCTCCATATCCTCGTGACACCCTCCCCTTCATGAAGGGGCCGTCATGGACAGAAACTCCGACGTAAGCCAACGTCTGATCCTAGCTCTGTCTTCAGGTATACGGGATCTCAAATCATCTCTGCAGAGGGTGCCTGCCGTCCCCTCACCCCGAAATCTAAGTCTTGCTTGTGTTATCAGAATTTTTTCCTCACACTCCTGGCCCACAAATCTTCCAGTTTGGGAATTCTGGAGCCACTATGTGGCACTGTGTCTTCCCTCCAGAAGAAAAACTTTGCCCTCTGGGGCTACCCAGTAACCACAAATGAGTACCATCCTGCACGAAACTCGACTGCACCCCAATGATACAGTCTAGCCTGGGCACTAATTCCATGTCTGCCACAGCCTGAGCCTGCACCTCCCAACCCACACTCAACAGCTGGCCGAACACTGAGCACATCAGACACACCATGGCCTTAGGTCTTCATCTCTTCCCAACCTCAGTTTTCAGGCTTCAGATCCTAGACCTTATATCCAATCACAGTCCAGGAGTGAAAGTGTTGCAGAAATTAGAACTCCTTCTTCACCATGGCCAGAAAACTTGTGGTTGCCATATTGTGCTACGTTCCGTGTAGGAGAAACCAACATGGTAAATTAGGCCACGCCCTGACTTGAGGGGCTCCTTGGGCACAAAAACACATTGTGAAACTCAGTGTGAGACCTATCCTCAAGGAAGGCCTCTCAGTGTCTGGACCAAGAGCCCACATATGGGGCTTGCCATGTTCTTAGGTCCCAATGTTAACCAGAGGTCTGGTTGTCCAGTCGCCCCTCCCCAGGACTCTGCTCTGGAATCCCTCTTTTGATGGTCCACCTGAGGTAAAAAAAAAAATAAAAATAAAAAAATAAACAACAACAAAAAAAACACAAAAAATCAGAAGGGCCTCCTCCCTTCACACAGAATGACCAAAAACTCTTGGGATCGGGTCAAATCACCAGAAAGGGAGCCTCTTCAATGGCCCATGAGGACACCCCGACATTCCATGGCAATCGGTGACACATTTCCAGAAAAAAAAAAAAAAAAAGCATGAGCAAGCACCTCACATTCGCCCTTTGTTCATATCCCGAAGAGTTTTCCTCACGGTCTATAGATTGGGCCGGCCATACCTACATCCCCCAACCAAAGTGGAGTTTGTGTTTTGAGACTTTTGTCCAAATAGCCCTGGACCACACACGCTCCACACTTGGGTCCCTGGAGCCACACCTCAGGACTGTGCTTCCCTTTCAAGGGAATCCTTCCCATTCCATTGGCCACAACCTTGCAAATTAGGAAAAACCTCCAAAGTCACCGAGGCCATCCCAATAGTGTAGGCCGCCCAGGACAAACAGGGGTGATCTCAAACCAGCTGAGCAACTACCTCCACTCAGACAACAGATGTCCCCAGAGAAGAATATTGAACCGGACAGGCCCCTAGGCCCTAATCAGATCCATTGCTTTGGTTTCCAGGCATCTCTCCTCAGAGGCCTCGTTTCCAATACCAGCATATGGTGGTTTCCTGAGGCACCAATAAGAACAAATCTCGTCTCCCCATGGAAAACTTGCTCATTGGAGCTTTGTCATAACCTCTGGTTAGGAGAATCCTTCAAGTCCCTGGTGCCACTGCCCCATACCAAGGTCTCCATGGACTCAAACCAACATTAAGACCATCCTCAGGAAAGTCCATTTCAACTCAGCCCCCTCTGTTGCTACCCCAAGCCAGCAGATCAAACGTTTCTTGTTGCTAGGAGACAATTGGAATGTGAGGCTGGCTGCCCAGGCATCCATACTTAGAACCCTGTTCTGGAAAAATACCTTATAAGACGTCCTGGAGCCATCCAACAAATCTTAATTGTCCCACAGAAGGCATCCTTGCGGTTTGGAGCATCTCACAACTCCAATAGTGGGAAAACCCCCATGGGCTCATAATGTCCCCCCTTCATGAAGGGGCCAACATGGACAGAAACTCAAACCTGAGCCAAAGTCTGATCCTCGACCTGACTTCAGATGCATGAGATGTCAATTCAGCTCTGCAGAGTGTGCCTGCCATGTCCTTGCCCCGAAACCTAAGCCTAGCTTGTGTTCTCAGACTTCCGTCCTCACTCTCCTGGCCCACAAGCCCTCCAGTTTGGGAATTCCGATGCCACAATGCAGCACTCTGCCTGCCCTCCAGAAGAAAAACTTGGCCCTATGCTGCTCATAAGAAACCCCAAATGATTTTCTAATGCATGCCACTCGATTGTAAAGCAATTATACAGCCTACCCGGTATACTAATGCCCTGTCTGGCCCAGCCTGAGACTAGACATCCCAAACGACACCCAGACAGCTGGCCCCAACCTGGACACATAGGACCCGCTATGGCTGTAGGTCGTCATCTCTTCCCAACCTCGGTTTTCAGGCTTCAGAACCTAGACCTTATCTCCAATCACTGCCCAGGGGTGAACGTGAGGCAGAAATTAGAATTCCTCCTTCCCCATGGCCAGAAACCTTGTGGTTGGCATGTTGTCCAACGTTCAATGTGGGAAAACCTGCATTGTCCGAAAGGCCACGCCAGTGCTTGAGGGCCGCCTAGGGCACAGACATGCATTGTGACCTGCAGTGTGAGTCCCGTATTAAAGTAACGCCTCTCAGTGGCTGGACCAAGATCCTGCACATGGGGCTTGTCATATCCATAGGCCCCCAGGCTTAACCAGAGGGCGAGTATTCCAGTTGTCAGTACCCACTGCTATGCTCTAGAATCCCTCTACTGGGGGGACACATGAAGCAGAAAACAGGACACTTCCCTTCCCACAGAATGACCCCAAACTCTTGGGGGCTGGACAAACTACCAGAGAGGGAGACTTCTACGACCCATGAGGCAACTCCTACATTAAACGGCCATTGTGGACAAAACATCCAGAGACAAAAGCCTGAGCGACTGCCTCCCTCTCACCCTTCTTTCATATCCAGAGGAGCTCCCCTCATGGACTGTAGATCAGGCCTGCCGTAACCTCGGCCCCAAACCTGAGCTGAGTTAGGGTTTTTGGATGTCTGTCTGCACAGCCATGGCCCACAAAGCCTCCAGGCTGGGGTCTCTGGAGCCACACCACAGAACTGTGCCTGCTCTCTCCTAAGAAACTGCCCATTTCATTGGCCACAACTCTACAAAATAGTAGAAACCTCAAGGTCCCCAAGGACATCCCACTACCGCAAGCCGCACTGGACAAATAGGGGCATTATGACACAAGCTGAGCAACTACTACCTCCATGCAGACACACAGACAGATATCCGCAGAGACAGAAGATTGAACCAGACAGGCCCCTAGGCCCTATTATGAACTCTTGCTTTGGTGTCCAGGTATCACTCCTCAGAGGCCTGGGTTCGAAGACCTGCATACGGGGCTTTCCTGAGGCACCAGTCAGAAGACCTCTCATCTCCACATGGGAAGCTTCCTTGTTGGAGTTGTGTCAAGCACTTCGGGTTGGAGAATACTGCAGAGTCCCTTAGCTACTGCCACATTCCAAGGTCTCCATGGCCACCAACCCACATTATGACTCATCCTCAGGAGAGTCCATTTAAATTCAGCCTTCTGGGTAGCTCACCCAAGAGCCCGCAGATTGAGCGTTCTTTGTCTCGACCAGGCAATGGGAAGGTGAGTTGGCGTTTCTCGGCATCCATGCTTAGGCCCTTGCTCTCGAGTCTTTCTGTATGGGGCATCAAGGGACCATCCAATAGTACTCGACTGTCCTGAAGAAGGAAACTTTGAAGTTTGGAGCAGCTCACAACTCCCAGCGCAGGGAAACCTCCCTGGCCTCATGACGCCCCCACCCCCTTCATGTAAGTGCCGTCATGGACACAAACTCCAGCTTGAGGCAACATCTGATACTCGCCCTGACCTCACCTGCAGGAGATCTCGATTCAGCCTCTGCAGAGTGGGCCTGCCATGCTCTTGGCCCCAAAACTCGTGCTAGCTTGTGTTTTCAGACTTCCTTCCTCACAATCCTGGCCACACCCCTCCAGTTTGGCAATTCTGGAGACACAATGCAGCACTCTGCCTGCCCTCCAGAAGAAAAATGTTGCACTATAGGGCTAACCAGAAACGCCAAATGAGTAACAACCTGCATGGATGCCGAGAAACGCCAACTCACCTTCCCATTGCCTGGTCGAGACAAAGAACGCTCAATCTGCTGGCTCTTGGGTGAGCTACACAGAAGGCTGACCATACCCCAATTATACAGTCTAGCCTGTGCAGTAAAGCCCTGTCTGACACAGCTTTAGGGCAGACCTCCAGTCCAACACCCAGACAGCTGGCCGTACACAGAGCATATCACACCCACAATGGCTTTAGGCCATCATCTCTATGCAACCTCAGTTTTCACCTTCAGAACCTAGACCTTATCTCCACTCACTGCTCAGGAGTGAAGGTGATTCAAGAATCAGAACTTCTCCTTCGCCTTGGGAAGAAACCTAGTGGTTGGCATGTTGTCCAATGTTCATTGTAGGAGAAAGCAGCATGGACTATGAGGCCCCACCTATCCCTGAGGGCCACAATTTGCACAAACACACATTGTGACCCTCAGCGTGAGCCCTATCCTCATGTAAAGCCTCTTAGTGACTGGAACAACAGCCCACATATGGGGCTTGCCAAGCCCCTAGTCCCCCAATCTCAACCAGATTTCGAGATGTCTAGTCACCCCTACTCAGGGCTCTACTCTGGAATCCCTCTTTGGTGGAACACCGGAGGTAAAAAAAAAAAAAAATACAGAAAGGTCTCTTCCCTTCCACAGAATGGTCCCAACCCCTTGGGATCAGGCCAAAATACCAGAGAAAGAATTGTCCATGGCCCTTGAGCACACCCCGACATTCCACGGCCACCGTTGACACAAAATCCAGAGACAAAAGCTTGGCCTAGCGCCACATACTCGCCCTTTGTTCATAGCCCGGAAAATTCTCACGGTCTGTAGATCGAGCCTTCATACATACGTCCCCAAACCTAAGCTGAGTTTGTGTTTTCAGACTTCTGTCCCCACAGTCCTGGCCCACACACCATCCAAGCTGGGGCCCCTGGAGCCACACCTAAGGACTGTGGCTTCCCTCTCCAGGGGAATTCTGCCATTTCCATTGGCCACAACCCTATAGATTAGGAGAATCCTCCAAACTCCCTGAGACCATCCCAATAGTGTTGGCTGCCCAGGACAACAGGGATGATCTTTCACAAGTTAGGAAACTACCTCCACTCAGACCCAGAGACAGATATCCCCATAGAATAAGATTGAACTGGACAGGCACTTAGGCCCTAATCAGATCCATTGCTTTTGTTTCCAGGCATCTCTCCTCAGAGGCCTGGTTTCCAATACCAGCATACGGGGGATTACTGAGGCACTCATCAGAAAAATCACGGCTCCACATAGGAAATGTACTCTTTGGAGCTCTATAAAAACCTCTGTTTAGGAGATCTTTCAGGGCCCCGGATCAAGCGCCCCATTCCAAGGTCTCCATGGATTTAAATCCACATTATGATCTATCGTCGGTAGAGTCCATGTCAACTCAACCCCCTTGGGTTCTCCCCCAGGGCCTGAGATCAAACCTGCCTTGTTGCTAGGAGACAACTAGAATGGGAGGCGTGCTGCCCAGGCATCCATCCTTAAAACCCTACTCTGGAGTCGTTCCACATGGGACATCCTAGAGCCATCCAACAGGTCTCAAGTGTCCCACAGAAGGAATCTTTGCAGTCTGGAGCATCTCACAACTCCCATTGTGGGAAAATCTACATGGCCTCTTGAGACGCTCCACTTTATAAAGGGGCCATCATGGACAGAAACTCCAACCTGAGCAAACGTCTGATATTCGCCCTGACTTCAGGTGCATGAGATCTTGATTCAGCTCTGCAGAGTGTGCCTTCTGTGCACTCACCCCCAAAACTAAGCCTAGCTTATGTTCTCAGACTACCGTCCTCACACCCCTGGCCCAAAAGCCCTACAGTTTGGCAATACTGGGGCCATAATGCAGCACACTGCCTGCCCTCCAGAAGAAAAACGTTGCCTTATGGATCTACCTAGAAACCCGAATGAGGATCAACTGAACGCCACTCGACTGTACCCCAAATATACAGTCTACCCTGTCTAATGCCTTGTCTGACACAGCATGAACCCACACCTCCAGACCTACGCTCAACAGCTGGCCGCACACTGAGCTCATTGGACCCATCAGGTCCTTAGGTCTTCATCTCTTCCAACCTCAGTTTTCGGGTTTCAGAACCTAGACCTAAACTCCAAACACTGTCCAGGGGTGAACGTGATGCAGAAATCACAACTCTTCCTTCGCCATGGCTGGAAACCTTGTGGTTGGCATATTCTCCAACGTTCAGTGTAGGAGAATCCAGCGTGGCCCATGAGGCACTTCCCATGCTTGAGGGCCTTGTTAGGCACAAATAGGCATTGTGACCCTCAGCATGAGCCCTGTCCTCAATGAAGGCCTCTCAGTGTCTGAATCAAGAGCCCGCCTATTGGACTTGCCATGCCCCTAGGCCCCCAAACTTAAACAGAGGTGGAGATATCCAGTTGTCCCTCCCAAGGACTCTGCTCTGGAATCCCTCTTTTATTGGGACACTTGAGGTACATAAAATAAAATATAAAATAAAATAAAATAAAAAACAGAAAAGACTCCTCCCATCCCAAAGAATGTACCCAAACTCTTGGGATCGGGTCAAATCCTCAGAGAAGGAAAGCCGTCCACAACCCATGAGGCCACGCCAGCATTCCACCCACATTGTTGACACAAATCCAGAGACAAAACCTGAGCAAGCACCTCAAACTCACCCTTTTTCATATCCCGAAGTGTTATCACGGTCTGTAGATTGGGCGTGCCATACCCATGACCCCAATCCTAAGCGGAGTTTGTGTTTTAAGACTTTTGTCCCCACAGGCCTGGCCCACATAGCCTCAAGGCTGGGCCCCTAGAGCCAAACTCAGAACTGTGCCTGCCCTGTCCAGGGGATTTCTGCCCATTCCATTGGCCACAACCCTATAGATTAGGAGAAACTCCAAAGTCCCGTGGCCATCCCAATATTATAGGCTGCCCAGGACAAACAGGGGCGATCTGACACAAGCGGAGCAACTACATCCCCTCAGATCCGTAGACACGTATCCTCAGGAAAGAGGTTGAACCGGACAGGCTCCTAGGCCCTAATCATATCTATTGCTTTTGTTTCCAGTCATGTCTCCTCAGAGGCCTGGTTTCCAATACCAGCATATGGGAGATTCCTTAGACACTCATCAAAACAATTCTCTTCTCTACATAGGAAACGTACTCTTTAGAGCCCATCAAAACCTCCAGTTATGAACATCCCTCAAGGCCCCGGATCAAGCACCCCATTCCAAGGTCTACATGGACACAAATGCACATTATGACCCATCCTCAACTCACCCATTTCAACACACTCGCCTCGGTTGCTCCCCTAGATCCAGCAGATCGAACTTGCCTTGGCGCTATGAGACACCTGGAATGGGAGGCAGGCTGCCCAGGCATCCATCCTTAGAACCCTGCTCTGGATAACTTCCTTATGGGATGTCCTGGAGCCATCCAACAGGTCTCAACTGTCCCACAGAAGGAATCATTGCGGTTTGGAGCATCTCACAATTCCCATCGTGGGAAAACGTCCATGTCCTCGTGACACCCTTCCCTTCATGAAGGGGCCGTCATGGACAGAAACTCCGACGTAAGCCAACGTCTGATCCTAGCTCTGTCTTCAGGTATACGGGATCTCGAATCATCTCTGCAGAGGGTGCCTGCCGTCCCCTAACCCCGAAATCTAAGTCGGGCTTGTGTTCTCAGAATTTTTCCCTCACACTCCTGGCCCACAAGCCTTCCAGTTTGGGAATTCTGGAGCCACTATGTGGCACTGTGTCTTCCCTCCAGAAGAAAAACGTTGCCCTCTGGGGCTACCCAGTAACCACAAATGAGTAC